>NW_023260025.1:138477-159214 GCF_009762535.1 Notolabrus celidotus
TCTTTGTTTCCATCATGCTGAATGTCACCTGTAATACCTTGAAGTTACCCCTCCGGGACAGCAGGGGGCGGTATGCACCATTAAACATAGTTTTGCGGTCCTCCACAAAGTGGGAGAGGAAAGAGACGAAGAAGAGGAAAGAGACGAAGAAGAATAAAACATGGCTGCCAGGTTGTTGCTCCGCTCTTCTCTCCGGGCCGCCTCAGTCTGCAGGGCCGCCCGGGTCCCGGTCCAGGTCCAGGTCCCGGCTCTGACCCGCGGGATGGCTGCTGGAGGTGAGGACGGGACTTTGTGGACCTGGTTCTTTGTAAAGGATTTAGATTTGAAGGAAAGAGAGGTTGTTCCTGACAAGGACAGATCAGTCCTCCTTCCTGTGGTCTCCCTCAGAGGATCAGACTTCCTTTAAATATCAGTTCATTTAAACTGTTTTAATTTAAAGTTTATTCAGAATAAAGTCTCTAACAGCAGACTGAACCCAGACTGATCTTTAATCCAGTTTATAAACATGAAGGAGCTCAGATTAAGAGTTATTATTGTTAGTCTTTAAGAAGGACTCCATTACTTCACATTATAAACTGTTTTTAATTACTCTATGATCCTCAGCCTTTAAAGGAAAACACTGTTAGATATTAAGAAATGTGCAGGAGTGCATGAACAATATGTCACATTAATGTCCTTATGCTGGGAAGTTCTTCTTCTTCTTCTTCTTCTTCTTCTTCTTATTATCGTCATATATATACATATATGATTTTTGATAGTAATGATAATGATAATAATAATTCTAATTTAATTTATACTCCTTTATTATCATAGTTTTTATTATTATTTTATCTGTCTATATGTTTTTTATTTAAAGCACTTTTTGACATCTATGTCTCTTAAAAGCTATAAATAGATATTATTATTATTTGCTATATTATTATGATTATGATTATTCATATTATATTTATATTTTTAGGTTCATTATTTTTAATATTTGTTATTATTGATTTAATTTTAAACTGTCTGTATGTAAAGCTCTTTTTGAAATCTTTGTCTCTGAAAAGCACGATAGAAATAATTCATTATGATTGTTATTAAAACTTTTTTGTAAATGTTTGATTGTAGTCATAAATATTAATACTATATTTTTTGGTTTATTATTTGTTATTATTATTGATTATTTTACTGTCTGTATGTCTTGTCTGTGTATTGATTAATTTCTCAGACATTCTTTAATTTCTAAAAAAATAAAGTGTATTTATTATATATTTAAAGCTAGTTAAAGGAGCATAAAGTCAACATTCAATGGACTCTCTCTAAGAAGGTTTATTCGGCTAAATATGTGACATTATGATCATAAAGATCTCATTCTGTCGGAAGGAGATCGTTTAATTCATTGAATTACTTTTTAAAAAGAGCAAATGACCTGCCGTTTTCTAAATGAGGCAAAACCATGTCTTCATTCACAACCTCTGGTCTTTTATCAGGGATCCCCACGGACGAGGAGCAGGCCACAGGACTGGAGAAGGTCATCATGAAGGCCATGAAGGAGGGAACGGTACAACAACATTTCATTTATATCACGAGAGAGGTTCAGAAGTGAAGTGACGTGCAGAAATCAGACTCTTTCAATGATCCTCATCCTCTCCTCTTCCTCAGGACCCCTACAGCATGATGAGACCAAAGGAGTACGCCGGGTCCAAGGCCGACCCCCACCTCGTCCCCTCCATCACAAACAAGAGGATCGTGGGATGTGTGTGTAAGTTATGAACACACCTCAGGTTCCCTTCTGTGTGATACCTGACTTCTCTTATCTGAACTAAGAATCATGCGGATTAAAGTCCCCACCCTGTGCAGGTATAATCTGTGACATGAGCGCCCCCTGCAGGTCAGAGTGGAGCAGTGCAACCTGTGTTGAGTTGATGTGTGATCAGCTCTCTGTTAGTTTAAGAGCTTTTTGTTCGTGTGGAGTTTGTATCTGACTATCTGACACTTCTTTGGTGTTGTGGAGCTTTCTCTTCATCTTATTGCCGCTGCAGAGGTGACTGTGAGAGAGCCAATCAGCTGCTGCCTGCTTCATGTTGCCCTTTGACCTTATTTAACCTGCTTTGAGTTTCTCACTGAGAGTTGATCCGTGTGTTCCTGAAGCAGCTTTTTGTTTCCCTGCAGGCGAGGAGGACAACACGGCCGTGGTCTGGTTCTGGCTTCATGACGGCGAGGCCCAGCGCTGCCCGTCCTGCGGCTCCCACTACAAGCTGGTCGCCCACGAGCTCCCACACTAACTCACACTCACCTGATATAACAGAGGACCCTGTGTGTGTATGAGTGTGTGTGTGTGTGTGTACAGTGTTAGCTGAAATCTTCCTCTCACCTTCAGACAGAGTCGTCTTCACTCTTCATCTCCAGGAAGTTTATTGACCTCCTTACCTTTTACTTCCTGGTCTTAGGTAGCGAGCTCTCGTCTGATTGGTCTGTGACTTGATCCACTTGCTTACCTCATCAGTCTTTTCTTTCCATGTTACCATGAACACAGGGATCACATGTGGTTTGGGACACAACAGTTTCTCTGAGACATTTCCACTCAGCTGCAGTTTACATTGACTCGTGTACTGTACCATGTTACACTCTGAACTCCTTTATTCAACCAATAAAGTCAGACTCATATTTACCTGCTGTCACTGGCCTTTATTACTTCCTCTCAGGAAGTTAGACTCAAACATTTTCTGCATAAAGAACAGACTTCTCTTCTTCCCAAGTGAGCGACTCCTGATCGTCCTCCTCTTTCAGTCGGCTTGTTTTTAGAGAGGGCTTATTTTTTTCTAACTGTTTATTTTGATTTTTCACAGCTTGACACAGTTTCTACATTACTTACCATCTATATAATGAAAACAATTATAATGATAAAGAAATAAATAAAATAAGCATTTATATATAAATTAAATACATATAAAAAATTATGGATATGAACATTATTGGATAAATCTTTAATTTTCCAAAAATGTGTACACATGGAAATGAAGTGGTTTCAAATTGTACTGACATCAGTTCAGTTCTCTTTAAAACGTTGACAGAGAAGACAATTGTAAAATAAAAATAATAATTGGACTTAATTAAAGATTGATGAAAAATAAAGACGATACACAAAGGACAGACATAAGAACAAGAGGGGAATTATTCAAATTTCCAAAAACATTAAAACACAGATATACTGAGTTTGATTTACTTTTTCAAATAGATATTTCACTTTGTTATCCTTTGGGCAACCAGCAAAATGCATTCTGGGATACCAAGTCTTCGCACAATACTGCTACTCATCTTTTTTTGATAAAAGCCTTGAAGCGTTTGTCTTTGGTCAGCAGGTCCTTGTAGAAGTTCACTGCCTCAGTGTGTTGGCTGCAAAAAAAGGAAAAGTTTAAGGTGTCATTTTTTCTCCAAATTCTAAGATAACAAACAGAATTCAGTCAAATTTCAGATTTTTTTTATGAATTTGCACCTTCAATTTTTTTATTTTGGAGTGTCCCCTTACAGAAGAGGATTAGGACCACCAGAAAAAAAAATGTATCTGAATTTTCGAAACAGAAAACTTGAAATTTACTAGTTTATAAAGCCGTACATTTTCAAGAACAATCTTAAGAATTTCGAATTTTTAAAAAGGCAAATCTGTGAGAAATGTAAAGTCATACTTTGACAAGAAGATTTTGCATTTGTAGATTGTTCACCAGCTGCCATTTGCCCATTTCACTGCATCATGGAGCCACTGACAGCCTTATCAATCTGTACTTCCTGCTTGGACTCAGCAATAAGGAGATAATATTGATTTTAGCCCAGAATCATCACATTAGATCACTGTGCACCAAAACAACCCGCCATAAGAACAGTTTCTTCCCCAGGCTGTCACTCTGATGAACACTAAACCATAACAGTGTCTTACCTGTTGGATCAATACTCTCTGTAAATATACAATGCAACAATTCTCCAAGCAGAATTCAATATTTCTATTTTTTGTATTATTTAACTACTATTTTTATAATGTAAAAACTACCTCTGCTACTCACCACTGCACTGTATCATATTATTTTAGCCTGTACATATTAGTCATGCCTATTTGTTGTTCTTTGTATTTATAGTTGATGTTATTGTTATTATATTTATTTTTATTTTGTAGGTCTTATTCTTATGCCTTGTACAAAGAGAGCACAGATTACCTAAGTCAAATTCCTTGAGTGTTCAAGCATACCTGGCCACTAAAGCTGATTCTGATTCTGATTCTTATTATAACCATCCGGACTTTGAAAAAAAAAAAAAAAAAAAAAAGTTTTCTTTCTCTAAAATTTAAATTAAAAAAAACGTCTCTGGTGTCTCTAATCCTCTTCAGTAAAAAAGAAGTTTAAAAGTGTCTGATATGTGAAAAACAATCCTCCACGGTTGACGTTGAAGCCTTGCCCCACGCGCCACCCTACGTCAATATAATCTCCCACGTCATCACGCTGCGACCAAATCCAGTCAACAGCTCTTTAGCTAACGAAGAGGAAGGAGAAATGGCTGCAAGGTTACTGCTCCGCTCGGCTTTCAGAGCCGCCACCACCTGCAGGGCCGCCCCGGCTCAGGCTCTGGTCCGCGGGATGGCTGCTGGAGGTGAGACCGGAACCAGAACCTGATTTTAAACTGTGCTGACGTCATGATTCTGATCCTTTAAACCCAGTTTATCACGAAGACCTCCAGCCGTTAGCTTGATGCTAACAGTGTGACAGCTAGCATCGAGAGGTCACCGGGAGATCCGTTTAAGAGTCTTTAAAACCCCAGCATGATTCAGAATGAGGGTTTCTAAAGTTAACCTTTCTGTGTCAACACTTTAAAGAGGAACATGAACAATGTGTCTGAACACTAGTGTTAATGTTCTCTATAAACACTGTTAGCTGTATGCTAGGTGTTAGCTGTGTTATCTGTACTTGAGGTTAAAGCAGTTCATGTAAGAGTTGTTATAATCAAAGGAGACACATTAAAGGGTTAATATTCCTTTAAGATAATTTCATGTCAGAAATAATCTTTATAAATCACCAAACCCCAACAAACATCCTCAGACTCCAAACAGAGCCAGTCTAGACCAGACTCTATATTCCCCAACATCAAGACCGGATCAGATCCAGTACCATCTTCCAGACAGGACTCAGTCTGATCTCATCTTAATCCACCATGAGCAGAGCACTTTGCAGCATTTAGCAAGTTACAGTGGCAAGGACAAACTTCCTTTAACAGGCAGAAACCTCCAGCAGGACCAGACTCATGTTAGACACACATCTGCTGAGACCGTGTTGGAGAGAGGGATAGAGGGAGATGAAGAGAGAGAGAGAGAGATGATAGTGGGGAGACGGATAGTAGTAGTTGTAGCAGCTGGAGTCTGGACCACGTCCACAGCAGCAGAGATCCAGAGGAACCTACGAGACAAGGGAGCTCAGGGACTCCAGAAAGGTCTATGAAAAGAGAGAAGAGAGGGAGACCAGAAGAAAGAAAAAGAGGATAAATGGGGAAGGAAAAGATGGGATGAGAAAAGGGGACATAAAGGATGAAGAAACATGGAAAGAAGAATGCAGAAAGGAATGAAATGAAAAAGGAATACAAGAGAAAAAGATAGTAAAGAAAGATAGAAGTAAAGAAAAGACAGAAAGTAAGAAGGACAGAATGAAAGGAAAAAGGAAAGAAAGAAGAAAGAAAGAAAGAAAGAAAGAAAGAAAGGATGAATGACAGACCCATAAAAGGAATCTACAGCAGAGATCCAGAGGAACCTACGAGACAAGGGAGCTCAGGGACTCCAGAAAGGTCCATGGTTAGTAACTTTAATGGGACAGGAAGAGTTAAAGTGAGAGACAGGCAGAGAGAGGAGAGAGAGGGAAAGACAGGATCCCAGTGTGTCAGTCTAAGCCTATAGCAGCAGAACTAAGACCTGGTCCAAGCCTGATCCAGCTCTAACTATAAGCTTTATCAAAAAGGAAAGTTTGAAGCCTACTCTTCAAAGTAGAGAGGGGGTCTGCCTCCCGGACCCTGACTGGTAGATGATTCCAAAGGAGAGGGGCCTGATAACTGAAGGCTCTACCTCCCATACTACTTTTAGAGACTATAGGTACGATGAGCAGGCCTGCATGTTGGGAGCGTAGAGTTCTAGAGGGGTAATAGGGAACTATGAGCTCTTTAAGATATGAAGGAGAGCTTTGTGGGTCAGAAGAAGGATTTTAAATTCTAGTGTAGAGAAGCTAACACGGGAGAGATGTTCTCTCTCCTCCTCGTTCTTGTCAGTCCTCGAGCTGCAGCGTTTTGGACCAGCTGAAGAGTCTTTAGAGAGCTTCGTCAGTACGCTCGTTAGCTTGACGTGATTTATTCCTCTCATGTTTTCAGGGATCCCCACGGACGAGGAGCAGGCTACAGGTCTGGAGAAGGTCATCATGAAGGCCATGAAGGAGGGAACGGTAAGTGCTCCTCCTGCTTTAACGATGAAGTCTCTTTGTGTTCGGTTACCTCCCTCCGCTCTCCGTGTGTGTGGGGTGAGCTTATCTTTGTACCTCTGACCTGACCGCGTCCTCTCCTCTTCCTCAGGATCCCTACAGCATGATGAGACCAAAGGAGTACGCCGGCTCCAAGGCCGACCCCCACCTCGTCCCCTCCATCACAAACAAGAGGATCGTGGGATGTGTGTGTAAGTGTCCTGTTCACAGACACCGTGTAACCCTGCACAGAAGATCAGACTCTGTCAGTGCGAGAAGTTAAATAAATATAAACAGCAGAGAAACATAACGTGGGGACACCTTAACCTGAAAATGAAGCAGATAAATCATGAGTCAGAGCGCGGTATGTTAAGCTGGAGATGAAACATGTCGCCGTTGATCATTGCGAGAGGAGACGTCAGAGGAGAGATGGACGCACAGCGAGTCTGGAAATGTTCAAATACAGAAATACGATGGGTGTGAACCAATCAGAGCTCACGGCTCGCATCGTTTCAACATGTAGGAACATTTTGAACACTTGTTGATCGGACAGAGAAGTATGAACCAGGCTTCAGCAAAGGCTGCCCCTTTAACGCTCAAAAGGTGTCTTAAATCCATCCGTTCGCTGAGATTTGAGGACTCAGGGTTAGACCGTGTCCTTGTTGCTTTATTCTGAGCAGAATCTTCAATTATGTCTCACTTCTGAGTCGCCAGTTTGGCTGTAAACACAGGAAACGCACAGAGAAGGATTCTGTAGCTTGAAGCCCTTTATGGGATCCACTGGCCACACCAGAGGCAGCGTGAAGGTCACCAGAGGTCACGTCATTGTGGGACTCACAGCTGAACTTTCAGGGTCAATAGGAAACGTGTTTTAGTGCCTCCGACCGAGCGGCGGTGGAAGTGTTGTGTTTGCGTCTCTCACTCCGTCTCGTCTCATCCCTGCAGGCGAGGAGGACAACACGGCCGTGGTCTGGTTCTGGCTTCATGACGGCGAGGCCCAGCGCTGCCCGTCCTGCGGCTCCCACTACAAGCTGGTCGCCCACGAGCTCCCACACTAACTCACACTCACCTGATATAACAGAGGACCCTGTGTGTGTATGAGTGTGTGTGTGTGTGTGTACAGTGTTAGCTGAAATCTTCCTCTCACCTTCAGACAGAGTCGTCTTCACTCTTCATCTCCAGGAAGTTTATTGACCTCCTTACCTTTTACTTCCTGGTCTTAGGTAGCGAGCTCTCGTCTGATTGGTCTGTGACTTGATCCACTTGCTTACCTCATCAGTCTTTTCTTTCCATGTTACCATGAACACAGGGATCACATGTGGTTTGGGACACAACAGTTTCTCTGAGACATTTCCACTCAGCTGCAGTTTACATTGACTCGTGTACTGTACCATGTTACACTCTGAACTCCTTTATTCAACCAATAAAGTCAAACTCATATTTACCTGCTGTCACTGGCCTTTATTACTTCCTCTTTAAAGTTGAATCTGGTGACAGAGACTTAGTAGGTTCTGCCACCAGAGGGTGCCAGTGTCACATGTTCATCTGTTTCCTGTACCTGGTTTGTGTGTGACGATGTGTTACTCATGTCAGAATCCATCTTTACATGAACCTAGCTGCTGTTTTCCCTCCTTTCATTACTAACATATCAGCCTGAAGTAAAAAGATCTGCTTCCTGAACTCGACCGATCATCCCCTGAAGAGTTAAATTCCATCATGAAGAAGAAAAGGCAGATTTCCTAACAGCTCTCAGTTGTGACCCTGGCAGTGCGACTGTTGACAGAGCGCTGGCTTCAGAGCAGCAGGGGTTTAAAGGCTAACACGGTCACCACAGAGAGCAGGGAGGTGGATTCCCCGTCCATCTGTGAGCAGAGTTTACACACAGGCCACACGGAGGAGAGTTTCAGAGGGATGGACGTGGAGGAAACGGAAGGAGCAGGTTAACTGCCAAGTGATATAAGAAGGAACTGGTGTTCTCTAACAAACAGAAGGATATAGAAGTGAACCTGCAGTGAGTCAGTCCCCATAGAGCCCCATGTTAAATGTTACAGCAGAAATCAACATGTTTACAGCCTGGTACAGAAACAGTTTGGGTCTCTAGAGCTCATCTCTCTCTTCATGACGACTGTACGGCTGAATTTATAAACAGCTCACCTGTTTACAGCAGGTTATTACCCGGCTGTGTTTAATACTGGATTCTGATTGGCTGAAACACCGTAAAAATAGAAATTAAAGCTGCAAGCGGCGATGAACGGGCCCTCGCACACCTGCAACCACAGCCTGATGATTTGGTGAGATTTCGGGCATTTTAAAGCCCCAAAAATCCATTTCCTGTTTATGGTGAGACATGTGCGTTTAATGCAACGCCTGAAAGTCTGCCACGCCCACAATTAAAGTCTGAACGGTATGCCTCTAACAACTTTGAATCTTCAATGTGTCTACTACAGAATGTGCATAGTTTGGACTTGATCAGAGAAAAACCCTAGGGCAAGATCTCTTAAATACGCACCCTTATTTGGGCGCCATTTTGAATTTTCAAAGCTAGGTGGCGCTCTTCCTGTTGAGTTTTGGATATGGGTGTAAGAGGATTTTTTGTGCGTCCTGATGCCATGAATATGCATGCCCAAAATCATGCACGTAGGTCAAAAAAACCTCTATGGGGAGGGGTTTTTGAAAATATTAGGGGGCGCTACTGAGCAGATTTTTGAGTTGTTTTTATGTTGCGAGACCAAAATAATCTCAAATTTTACACCAGGCCTGATGAGTGTGTTGGATTTGGTGGGATTTCTGGCATTTTAAAGCCCCAAAAATCCATTTGTAGTTTATGGCGAGACATGCTCGTTTGATGCACCGCCTGAAAGTCTGCCACGCCCACAATTATAGTCTGAACGGTATGCCTCTAATAACTTTGAATCGTCAATGTGTCTACTATGTAAAATATATATATAGCACATTTTTCACCAGGCCTGATGAGTGTGCAAAAATGTGCACGCTTTCATGCATGTTAAAGGCTCCAAAAATTCAACATGTAGGCGAACAAACAAATAATTAGAATAATCCCTCAGGTTTCAAGAGGGCCTTCGCCGCCACTGCGTGTCAGTGCTCGGGTCCTAATGAACACCAGGGACAACCTGATCACAGACGTCATCTCAAATCAATCTGCAGAGAGGAGAACAGAACGGAACAGATCAAAGCAGAATAACTAAAGTGATTCATTCTAAACAGAAAAAGAGACACCAGGGACGACCATGACAACTGTACGGCTTGATTTATATCCAACTCACCTGTTCACATTAGATTAAGTATTAAAGGGAGGTAGAAATAGGGGCGTGGCCTCTTTGAGTGACAGGTGGGAGCTGTTATCTGTGTGTCTGGAATCTGTCAGCGACGTTCTCTTGGTAAGAAATGTGAATATCAAAAACAAAACACTTGACCTCTGTGAGCCGTTCAGAGTCTTAAAGACAGCGTCCCTGACGGTGCTTCCACTCTCTACACTTACTCCATCTCCATCACTGACAGCTCCTCGCTCCCCTCCATCATTACTGACACTTCTAAAACACACTTTCAGTCTCTGCCACTGAATTCAAAGGGCCGTGCAGATCCCCTTCCATCTCCTCTTCTTCTCCTCCTCCTCACTGTCACTGCAACATCTCTGACAGGCACATGCAGGACCTTTTGACTAGCACAGCTGGAGGTCTGAGCAGCTGACCTATGAGTGTGTCCAAGAGGAGCTGTAAGACCACCACACCTCTGCTGCTGTTCCAAAGTGTAGTTAACCGTGATCAATGTTTGACCTTCACTGAGTCCTTCTTCTTCTTGTCGGAGCGAGGACAGCTTCAAGAGGACTATGAACACACAACAGTCTCCTTTACATGCACTCCTGAATCTTCAGGAGCTGGACGTGTTCACACACGTCGCTGACAGCGTGAGGTCCTTCCTGTCAGACGAGGGGAGGTGATGAGTCTCAGGGGGCGGGACATGACATCAGAAGCACGCTGTGAAGGCCACAGTGTGAGGATTAAAACATGATGGAGGACGGGGCAGGTCTAGACCGGACTCTATGTGCTGTTATTAATAAAGACCCAACATCAAGACCGGATCAGATCCAGTCCCATCTTCCAGACAGGACTCAGTCTGATCTCATCTTAATCCACCATGAGCAGAGCACTTTGCAGACCGGACACATGGAGGATAACGGGCAGGGGTGGAGCCCGGGAGTCGAACCATCTACCGCTGAAGACAAAGACCGCCTCATGCACGAGATGTGAGCTCCCTCTCTGAATCCTCGTCTCCTTCATGTGTCCGTTTCCTCCTCTGTTCTTCCTCCAGCGCTCCTTTAAAATAAACGACTGTAACGAGGAGAAGAAGAGCTTTAATATGTTCAAGGATGATTAAACACTACGTCTTTTCACAAACGATTACGCCCTGAAACACACACACACACACACACACACACACACACACACACACACACACACACACACACACACACACACGAACAACTCACACACACACACACAAAAGGGTGCAGGACAGAAAAAGGGAGAGAGGGTGACCTGAGAAATTGAGCATCACTGCCCCTTTCTGTTGTCATGGAAACTCTATCTCAGGAGGTATTACGGAGGAAGCTCTGGAGTCGCACACAGCTCATTAAACAGTCGCACAAAGTCATTAAAGACGCCGCGGCGAGGAAATAATGTCAGAGACGAGCAGAAATACTGAAGATTTATTAGGTTTATAAGTCGGGTTCAAGAGCCTGTAGTAAACACACACACACTCACACACACACACACTCACACACACACACACACTCACACACACACACACACACACACGTGTTGCTCTCTTTAATGTTCAATAAAACAGTTAAAGTCTCGGCCGTTTATAACGATGGACAGAGAAAGCACCTGAAGCGTCACTGAGGAGTAAAGTCGTAGACTGTGTATTGAAGTGGATGTTGCTGGTTCTGATCGAGGTGAAGCCAAGAGATTTAAAGCTCCCCCTGCTGACTGGCTGCAGTATAGGTCATAAGCCCCGCCTCCTCCATGTTGACAGATGGGACATAGGTCAAACTCTAAAATCCAAATACAAGTCATATAAATGTTTCTGCCGTTACAGTTAGTTCTTATCAAGCTGGTTTATGTCTCAGTGTTCATGTTTCTGTTCACTTTGAATTAGTTATTGATGAAATAAAAAGAGGAATAAAGGAGGAAAGAGGGAGGGGGAGATAGAACGTCTTTTTTAGATCTGACGTTTCTTCAGAGTGTTGACTTTTCTCTCCAAATTCTGAGATCAAAGGCAGAATTCCAGAATGTCGTCTTCGATCTCAGAGTTCCAGAATGTTGTCTTTGATCTCAGAGTTCCAGAATGTAGACTTTGATCTCATAGTTCTAGAATGTCGTCTTTGATCTCAGAGTTCCAGAATGTCATCTTTGATCTCAGAGTTCCAGAATGTTGTCTTTGATCTCAGAGTTCCAGAATGTAGACTTTGATCTCATAGTTCTAGAATGTCGTCTTTGATCTAAGAGTTCCAGAATGTCGTCTTTGATCTCAGAGTTCCAGAATGTTGTCTTTGATCTCAGAATTCTAGAATGTCGTCTTTGATCTCAGAATTCCAGAATTTCGTCTTTGATCTCAGAGTTCTAGAATGTTGACTTTGATCTCAGAGTTCTAGAATGTCGTCTTTGATCTCAGAGTTCTAGAATGTCGTCTTTGATCTCAGAGTTCTAGAATGTCATCTTTGATCTCAGAGTTCCAGAATGTTGTCTTTGATCTCAGAGTTCTAGAATGTTGTCTTTGATCTCAGAGTTCTAGAATGTCGTCTTTGATCTCAGAGTTGTAGAATGTTGTCTTTGATCTCAGAGTTCCAGAATGTTGTCTTCGATCTCAGAATTCTAGAATGTTGACTTTGATCTCAGAGTTCTAGAATGTCGTCTTTGATCTCAGAGTTCTAGAATGTTGACTTTGATCTCAGAGTTCCAGAATGTCGTCTTTGATCTCAGAATTCTAGAATGTAGTCTTCGATCTCAGAGTTCCAGAATGTCATCTTTGATCTCAGAATTCTAGAATGTAGTCTTTGATCTCAGAGTTCTAGAATGTTGACTTTGATCTCAGAGTTCTAGAATGTTGATTTTGATCTCAGAGTTCTAGAATGTTGACTTTGATCTCAGAATTTTAGAATGTAGTCTTTGATCTCATTGTTCCAGAATGTCATCTTTGATCTCAGAGTTCCAGAATGTAGTCTTTGATCTCAGAATTCTAGAATGTTGATTTTGATCTCAGAATTCTAGAATGTTGATTTTGATCTCAGAGTTCTAGAATGTAGTCTTTGATCTCAGAGTTCTAGAATGTTGACTTTGATCTCAGAGTTCTAGAATGTAGTCTTCGATCTTAATTCCGAGAAAAGGGGGTGGGACTTGTAGAAAAAATCAGCTGCCCAAACCCTCTTCCATATTAATGCCACGATGGACAGCTGTGTCGACCAATGAGGAAGAGGGGGAGGAGTACGAGCAGGGCTACCTGATATTTGTCAGGTCACTACCATCAGTGTTTCGTCCTTAAACTCCTCAGAGTTGAGCATCGAGTCCCTACAGTAAACACAAACCATCAGTTAAACCGCCTCTACCCGGACTGAGACAACGTGTAGTACCAGTTCATCGCCTTAAGAGGACGTGTTGATGACTTTAATGACGCTGTAAATACCCGCTGCATTGGTGCCAATGCTAAGATAATCATGTTTGATGTTCATGTGTGAAACCTTGTGGAGAGTCAGCTGTTTGTCTTCTTTGAAATCTCTTTCTTTAATATCTGTTGGTGTCAGAAATCACAGATACAGTTTGTTTATCCCTCACATACTTCCAGCTCCGCCCTCTCAGGCTCACTTTACCACTAAGTTCTTATCACGATGGCAGTATCCACCTCTTACACACGGTCCAGGGTTTGACTGCACGTGTTTAAAAGCCAGAAAACGAACCGTTCCCTTCAGACTGTGGAGGAAACGCTGCAGTTTGTGTCTTCAGAGGCTGTTTCAGGAGATAAAGAGAAACATCCACGAGCTTCAGTGTCACTGAGGAAATATTGGACTCAAAGATCAGGGACGTGTGACATGAGCCTCAAACTTCAATGCTGGTTTAACTTTCTTCAAATGATTTGAAGTCGACGCTGTGAAAACACATTACAGTCAACACCGACTCCTCCTAATGTCCTCGAGCAGCTTCACTGGACGCTGATACACCCAATTTGCACTCCTGTCAGACCAAGGTGCCGACATTCATCACACAGGAATACATTTAGAGAGGCCTTGTTGGAGAGAAATCCAAAACAAAGACTTGTTTTCTTCTTTTCGCATCCACCTGCAAATCAAAAGCACTTTGTACTCCTTCAAAGCAGGCATGTCAAGAAGTTTCAAACACGCTGAAATAAGTATTCCAAACACAAAGCTGACTTTCTGTGAACGTGGCCGACCTGCAGGCGAGCTGCAGAAAGTCACGTCCTCCAGTTTCACTTCAGACGCACGACTCCCAAAGTTTAATAAGAAAAGGGTAAAACGCAATTAGTTTAGGTCTCACAACTTTGTGCCTCCTGCACTGCCTGTGAGGAATATTGAGCAGTAGATGAGACCGCGGGGAGTCGCCCACACCCCTCAGGAATTCAAAGGATCGGAGTCTGCAGGATGCCGCTAATGAGGCAGAGGAGGGAGAGGGATAGAATGAGACAGGTGGAGCAGCAGCAGGTTTTCAAACAGGTGACACAGAGAGCTGCAGAGCGACTTCAGACATCGGGTCAAATCTGTCGTCTGGAGATGGTTTCTTCCATCGCTCATCTTCAGGGAAGGTAACTCCTGAAATGAAACATCTGATCATCAGTTAAGTTTTTATTAAACTTTGTTTTCACAAAGTACGAGACTTCACTGATTATCACCTCGAGTTAAACACGAGGAACTTTAAGAAGCACCGTTTGTTTTATTCCATGCTGCTGATGTCAAAGTTATCTTTCCATTATTGTGTCTCCAAAGATGTCGATGCAGCAGAACAGAAATGACATGGAGCTGTCAGAAGATGAAATTGCCATTTGATTTATGAGCTGTGCATTTGAGTGACGACACCATTACCGATGGGACAGAATCAAATCCTCTCCACAGAGAGAGGAGGAGGTGTTTGCACAGTCGCCTCCTCTGACAGCGGAAACAGCTGTAAGTAAACACGGACGTCCTCTGCTCTCATGTTGATTCTTTAAATGGGTTACGACTGTCTCAGACGGGAAAGAACATGACTCTATCTGATCCTGCTGACTGAGAGTTAAACCTCTGTGTGGTGTAGTGAGCCATGGGAGTCATCAATCATCTGACTTCTAAGCCATGATTCATACAGTGCTGTTAGGAGAAAACCATTAGCTAAAACGACACAATGAATATGAGAAACATGACAGCAGGTACACATCACCTGTATGCACAGCTGAGGCAGGGACTAAGAGGACTAAGAGGACATACTCTCCTTTATTCCATTTTTCCAGCAGTTGTTCCAAACATCTGACCCGTCTGGGAAATGTCCCCGTGGACCAGAAAAGCCCAAACAGCCAATTATCCCATCAACACAAATCCATTATTTCTGAACCCCATTAGTCCAAAAAATAATGGGATGAGATGAAGCTTCACTGACATCCTCTCTCCCTGCAGGTGCTGGCTCTGTCCGTGGTGCTGAAACAGTGCAGCCACAATCCAATTCAAATTACTCAGTCACACAAATACACACACACACACACACACACACACACACACACACACACACACACGCACGCACACACACACACACACACACACACACACACACACACACACACACACACATTGAGTCAAGAAGCATTTCAGCAGCCTGGCATGAAATGTGGTGGACTAGATTTTTTTTGTTTGTGAGCACAGGTCTTTGATCAGCTGACACACCAGTTTGATGATCTACACACACGCACACACACGCACACGCACACACACACACACACACACACACACACACACACACACACACACACACACACACACGACGTTTGATATTGTGATAACAACATGACTTCCTGTTCTTGTGTTTCCCTCCAGTTTGATTGACTATCATGAGGTCCACCTGAGTCCTGTTGTCTCACCTGTGTCTGATGGACCCGGGTCAGTATTTAGTCTCTGTGTGTGTCCTCCCGTCTGTGTCAGTTCATTGTTCAGTCTTCCTGTGTTCCAGTGTTCTCGTGTTTCCTCTGGTTTTTATATTTAGTACATTTTATTTGATCTCCTGTTAAACCTTTATTTGAGTCTTCTTTCTGTGACCCTCCTCTTCTTCTTTCACTTAAACGTGACAGAATCCAAAACAAGGACAACACACGAAACAAAACCAACTCCTGACACTTAGATGCTTACAGGACCAAACCAGCAAACACAGCTTTGTCCACAGGGGGCGCCAAAATTGTCAGAAACAAAAGGTTCTTAAAAGAAGCTTTAATTTGACTTGTACAAACTCTGCACAGCTGAGTCTTGACCTTGAATAGTGAGGTCCCACCAAAAGGTCCCCACTTAGTCAAATGTCCTTGCTCAGCAGGTTGAAACAGGGGTGCATCTCGCTCAGCTGGAAGTGAAGCTTCCACCAAATCGTCTGCCCCCTGGTGGCTGGCTGCAGTATAGGTCAAAAACTCTGTCTCCTCCATTCATTTGAATGGGGCTGCAGTCACACTTTAAAACATAAATACACCTGGTACGAATGTTTCTCACATCTGTATGCTGTGGTGATATGTAGTTATCATTTGACTGTTTTGTGTCCAAGTCCTCTTTTTTCTGAACAGTTTCTTCTTCGTTGGTTATTAGAGTTTAAAAAACGGGGTTTTACTTCCTGTTTCCTTTGATTCACAGCCGCCGTAGAGAAAAACTCCATAGGATCTAGTGACGCTACGCTGTAGGGCGGAGCTCGTTACCTTGGCAACACAGAAATTACCGTGGCAACCACAGAAATTCTCTGCAGTGCAGACTCTGGCTGCACAATGGCTGTGCATTGGAATAGGATTTTTGGCAACACTGTCCATATTTTATACAGTCTATGGTCAAAACGGCTGTCAATCATGGCGTTGATATGGAGGAGGGTTTGGGCAGTTGTTTGTTTTAAGTCCCACCTTTTTTCTCAGAATCATGCTCTTAGGAGAAAAGACAGAATTCTAGAAGTCAGTCTTTGTTCTTCGGTCTTCAAGGCAGAACTCTGAGAACAAAGGCAGAACTCTAGAATTCTTGCTTTAATCTCAGGATTCCAACAGAAAAGTCGGATTTGAAAGAAAAGTTTGATCTAAAAACTAAACGTTATTAGCCCCTCCCCTCTTTCCTGCTTTATCCCTCTTTTTATATCATCAATAATAATTCAGAGTAAACAGAAACATGAACACTGAGACATAATCAGCAGGATAAGAACTATAACGGCAGACAAACTTTTATTTGACCTGTGTTTGGATTTTAGAGTTTGACCCATGTCCCATCTGTTAACATGGAGGAGGCGGGGCTTATGAGCTATTGTTGTATCTTGACCGCTCGTGATGTGTAGATGCAGAAGGAATCTTCGTGACGCTGGCTTGCTTGCATAGTAATACTTTTATTACAAGAAAACAAGACCAGTATCAAACAAGCACCCGGAATGCTTGGGAGAACAGCTCTGCAAATCTGCTGACTCCCAGAATGCTGTTGACCAGCACCTTTTATAGGTCTTTGAGCAAATGACATAGCCTACTGCAAAGCCAAAACTTATCTTGATCTCTAGTTATCTACTATACCCTCCTGGGCTCTGCTAGCCTAATGGTTACAAAACTTGTCCATGCATGTCACTAAATTGGAAGGGGGTCTCAACCAAAATTCCTTGAATGTCTGGGGCAACATAGGTTTCTCTTTGACTTGTTTTACGTCAGTTACTTATTAACTATCAGATACTTCTCTATACTGCAGCCAGTCAGCAGGGGGAGCTCTGAAAGCTTTGGCTTCACTTTGTGGGTTAAACATGAAATGTGTTATAAGCAGCGTTAAAGTTCAGTTTTAAATCCACATTCAGTGAGACGACAGCAGCTCCTCAGCTTTCCACCTCCACCTGCTGACGCTCGGTTTCATCAGCTCAGTTTGCTGATGTAACTTTTTAACACAGAAGCATCACCTGTCAGAGGATTCCACCTGCAGCCCTGTGCTGTCTGCTCCACCTCACAGAGCGGGAGATTAAACATTCATGACATGTAAAAACCAGCTCAAACTGTCCGTCGCCGTGGCCTCGTGTCCCATCGACCTTTGTCTCCGTGTCGCCTCCCTAATGGAGCGTGAGTTATCGCGGCTGCAGTGACACAGAGTCACCGTCTGGAGACCAAACTGTGGAGCTGGATCTGTCCGAGTCTCTCTTTAGGAGTCCTTTCTGGGTCACGGAGCTGCGGAGCTCCGGGCTGCTGCTGCTCCTGCTGCAGGGAGAGTCTGATGCATGCTGGACCGTCTGTCTGCCCTCTGCTCAGCCGGCTGTCAGAGGTGAAGAGCTGCAGCTGGAATAAACTGACCATAACACAGACTTCAAAATATGTCATGTACTCAGCTCGATCTCACTTCCTGGACCCGGACCAGTCTGTCCAGGTTTAAGTGAGGACTCATCAAAAGATCTCAATGAGGATCCAGTTTAAATAAATGTTAAATAAAGTCTGTTTTAATATCAGTTGTTTAATAACCAGTTAAAACTCCCCCAGTTTAAGTGAGATATCTTCATATTTCCTCTTCCCCTGGTGAACAGGTCTGAGCGTACAGACAGATTTGGGGCAGCTTCCTGTATCTCTCAGGAAGGAGATAATGAGGATCTGCTGGTTGTGCCTGGAGGCCCCGGCTCATCAGGCCCAGCAGGCAGCAGCGCTGACCTGTCGGATTGTAATTATCATCCGTCTGCGGCACACTGGGACATCTTCAAACCCAACCTATGGTCTCAGCTGGCTCAAGTCTGCAGGAAAGTCAGATTTCTGGCCTAAAATCCTGAAATTTGAAAAGACCTGGTCATGTGAAGTGGGTCACTCTCAGTAACAGACCTGCAGAGAGCCTTCACCTGCAGCTCTCTGGCCTCATTCCTCTGTTTCTGATACACCCTGAGACGATCAGCGCTGAGATTCTGATGTTATGAAGGGAGAAAGCTACCTGCCTGAACCACAGCTGCAGAACGTTCACAGCGTAACCTCTGTTCTCTTCAAGGCCAGCCTCACACAGACGCTGTGAGCGGTGCTCCACAGCTGAGCCTCATGCTGTCACGGTCTTTACAGCAGCTGTGTGTCGGCTGCAGAGCTGCGGTGAGGGGCTGCTGTCCGCCCGCCACTCTTCAGAAGTTTGTCCTCAACGAAGGCCAGAAATCATCTGCAGGGTTTCACGTCTTCTGACTTTATAAACACAGTCAATTAGATGTTCAAACCTTGTCACTTTGGAGGCAGGGGGAGCACACTGAGCGGGTTTTTTGGGGTTGGATTTTATAAGAAAACACATATTGTGTTGGGGGGGTCTTTGTTAATGCTCTCCCTGCCTTGGCTTCTCATGTAAGGACATACAATTGAGAGGAGGTGTGCTCTCCCTGCCTCAAGTTTCGACATTACACATTCACACATGAGAGGCAGGGGTCTTTGCTGCTGCTCTCCCTGCCTAGGCCATTCATATAAGCACGTGAAAAAGATAGGTGTGCTCTCCCTACCTCAGGTTTGGCATTCCACATACCCAAGTGGAAGGACAGGGGTCTTTGCTGCTGCTCTACCTGCCTTGGCTTTTCATATATGCACATGAAACTGACTGTGGGCGGTGTACTCTCCCCGCCTTAGGCTTTGGCATTCCACATTAGCACATGAGAGGCAGGGGTCTTTGCTGCTGCTCTACCAGCCTTGGCTTTTCATGTATACACATGAAATAAAGAGGAGGTGTGCTCCCTTCACCTAAAGATAAGGCATTCCATATATGAACGAGGCAGGGCAGGGGTCTTTGCTGCTGCTCTCCCTCCCTAAGTCATTCATATAAGCACATGAAAAAGAGAGGTGTGCTTTCCCTACCTCAGGCTTTGGCATTCCACATACCCAATTGGAAGGGCAGGGGTCTTTGCTACTGCTCTCCCTGCCTTGGCTTTTCATGTATACACATGAAATTGAGAGGAGGTGTGCTCCCTTCACCTCAAGATAAGGCATTCCATATATGAACGAGGCAGGGCAGGGGTCTTTGCTGCTGCTCTCCCTCCCTAAGTCATTCATATAAGCACATGAAAAAGAGAGGTGTGCTTTCCCTACCTCAGGCTTTTGCATTCCACATACCCAAGTGGAAGGGCAGGGGTCTTTGCTACTGCTCTCCCTGCCTTGGCTTTTCATGTATACACATGAAATTGAGAGGAGGTGTGCTCCCTTCACCTCAAGATAAGGCATTCCATATATGAACGAGGCAGGGCAGGGGTCTTTGCTGCTGCTCTCCCTGCCTTTGCACTCCACAAATGCACATGGAAGGGCAGGGAGCTCTCAGAACAGAACAAATGGAACTTGTTGCATGAATAGATCACTCCTCCCTGACAGAGTTGGTCCTGACTGAAATATCTGATCAGGCTTTCACTTCCTGATTGATTGAGGTCGTTATGACTCTCCAGTGTTCATTTTCTCGGTCCGTTGGCGTTGGATTTCTGGCCAAATCGGGCGAGCATCCTTTTTCTCCAGATTTCCAGCTGGAGCTAAAGAGGCAGATATTTTTAATCTGGGGTTGGTGGAGACCAAAAGCAGAGCTAAAAGAGAGAGATTCTTTGACTTAGATTTAGTTTCAAAGACGTGACATCTCTGACTCCTCACACTGAGAGGATCCAGAACAACAAACTGGATTATCAGTTTGCTGTTATTCTGGGAGAACTCTTTATCTCACTCATCAGTCTTTCAGGACATCATGTATAATGTTTACTTTCGTGCTTCCTTCCTTCTCTTCTGTCTTTATCCGCCCTGTTGACCTGGACACATGAAGACAGATGACTCTGCTGAGCTGACTCTCAGTGTTGAACAGAGCCTGCAGGAGACCTTTCCCCTTTAACAAGACAAACGAGGTGAAGGTCAGGATTAAGATAAATTACTGTGTGAACGTGTGTGTTCTGTCTCCCTGTGTGTGTGTGTGTGTGTGTTCTGTCTCTGTGTGTGTGTGTGAGGGGAATAAGTGGAGGTTTATTGTTAGCTGTTGTGTTCAGTTCAGTGTCATCCACTCCAGCAGAGGAAGGTTGATGGAGCCTGTCTGACTCTGGGAGTTGACGTCTGTGGGT
>NW_023260026.1:0-45000 GCF_009762535.1 Notolabrus celidotus
CCCCTTTCCTGCATGTCTCTCCCACTTTCCTGCACTATGCACCGTGCTCTCCTCTACAAATGAAAGGTGTAAAAGCCCAATACAAACAAACAGATAATGGCATTTATTTAATTTAAGAATATTTTTCAACATGTTGATAAAAAAAGTCTCATATTTTTTTATTTCTATAAAGAAGATCCCCCTTGTTATCAGTGAAAATGCAGTAATTTGAAGGTATTTCTGGGTTCATTGAGGTTAGATATTTTTACTTGTTTTGGAAAGTCTTGATAAGACAAATTTTCTTGTTCTGTTGGCTGATCATTTTGCTTAGTTTAAACCAATTTTTGTATAGTTTTTGAAGGCTGGCTTTTTGCAGTGTAGAATTGAAACAGCTCGGTGACCGTGGCAGAGTGGAGACCTACTTGTGGGCACCGGTCCACTTCTTATCACTGAAATCTTTCCTGATTGGGAGTCGACACAGATGTCCCTGAGATCGTTCTCTGCAGTACCGAACTGAAGACACTTCTCTGGGAGCAGCAGTGTTCAGATTCCATTTCTTTCCCCTCCTCTGCTCATCCAATCTGCTCCGCCTGATGGATTTTCTGCTTCTCTTCATGCTTGTCTTCTGTCTCAGTATGCGTCCCACTGTCTGCCTGCTGCTTGAAGAAGCTGTTTCATTACTCAATCCATTTCACATGTTTCTCTGCTTCAGCACTAAATCAATGTGACTGGAGGATCTGATTTTTAGAAAGGGAGGACATTCTCTGTAAAGAGGGAACGAACTGTGTTTAGCTTCATCAGGAAGAGAGAGGTACAGGGAACAGATAACCTTTCATGTGGCTGGGCAGAGGTGCCCTTTACTCAAATACCTCATTACCAGGCCTGTTTGTGGTAACCAAAGTCTCCAAAAGTAGTATGGGCAGTAGAGCCATCAATTACAAGGCTCCTCTCTTTTGGAATCATTTACCAGTCAGGGTCCTAGACACCCTCTTTACTTTTAAGAGTGGGCTTAAAACTCTTCTTTTTGATAAAACTAGTTGGGCAAGCTCGGGCTCGGACCAATTCCTAGTTATGCTGCTATAGGCTAAGGCTATCAGAGGTCTTGACACATCAGGCCCCTTCTCCTTTGGAAACATTTACCAGTTAGAGTCTGGGAGGCAGACCCCTTCTCTTAAGAGTTGGTCTTAAAATGTATTTCTTTTTATGAAGCTTATTGATGGGGCAGGCTGAGGCTTGGACCAGTTCCTAGTTATGCTGCTACAGGCTAAGGCTGTCAGAGGACTTGACACATCAGGCCTCTCTCTGGTGGAAGCATTTACCAGTCAGGGTCCGGGAGGCAGACACCTCTCTTAAGAGTAGTTTTTTATATTGCTTATTGATGGGGCAGGCTGAGGCTTGGACCAGTTCCTAGTTATTTTGCTATGTTGCTTACACTGCTGGAAGACCCAACACATAGAGCTCTCTCTTCTATTCACAGCAGGAAGCAGTCACACTGGTCTCACTCTCTTTTCGAAAAGCAAAGGCTGGGTTAATCATTTTCAACATAAGAAATCACAAGATGATGAAATGAGTTCTTTTAGCTGCCGTTCAGGATACTTTTCAGTTCTGAATATTCTTTTAGTTTGTCTTAAAGGGGACATATCACGCTTTTTTCATCAACATATATTGGTCTAAGAGGTCCCCAAAACATGTCTTTAAAGTTTATGCTCAAAAAAACACTTTGAAATCAGATTTTGGTCTGCCTGAAAAGTCCTCTTCTTCATTCCTCTTCAAAACACTCTGTTTTCCCTCTGACCACGCCCCCTCCGGAAATGGATGTGCCTCGGCTCTCCAGCACGTTGATCTAATGTTTACATGTTGGCTGAATATACACGGCTGCTCAGAGATCGCGTTACTTCAACCCTCTGAATCTGATCCTGACGGAGAGGCGCCTGTAGCAGGACCTTTCTGAACGATTGGTCATAGATTTAGTGTTTCTTGTTGTTTTATTTATCAGTATGTCGACGTGTGTCTTGGTACACAGCTACGAACATGTAGCTATGTGGCTATGCTAACTAGCGCTAGCACTTATCCATGATAAATAAAAATCATCCACTAGATCTTCAAATCTGCAGACGTGGGGAGTCAAACCGACCTCTGCCAGAAAGGCAGCAGGACCTTTTATGAAGGATTGGTCACAGATTTAGTGTTTCTTGTTGTTTTATTTGTCAGTATGTCGACGTGTGTCTTGGTACACAGCTACAGCTACAGCTACAGCTACAGCTACAGCTATGAACCTATAGCTATGTGGCTATGCTAATTAGCGCTAGCACTTATCCATGACAAATAAAAATCATCCACTATATCTTCAAATCTGCAGACGTGGGGAGTAAAACCGACCTTTGTGTTTATTAAGACAGCCTACAACTAGCATGCCTCCCTCCTAAGCTCCTTGTTAGCACACATGTGTGCAGGGAATGAAAAACGGAGGAGGGGTTGAGTTGTATTTTATACAGTCTATGGGCTGAACAAGCTCCGAGCTCTGACTTCCTGTGACAGACCGGATATTGTTGTTACGTAACAAAAACACGGAAGTCTGAAACGGCTGGTTTCAGCACACATTTACAGAAAGGTGGAGAAATCAGAACAGGGGCAGAATGGATTCTTTTCATTCTCGGGGGGTTTGTAGACAGGGACACAGATTTCAGGTAAAGAACCATTACAAAGTCAATTTTGCATGATATGTCACCTTTAAGAGTCAGACTACAAATTATGAAGAGCTCAAAAATCCACTTTGGGTCTTAATGAAGGATGACAGGTCAATTAAACAGAAATGTAACATTTAACATGAGAAAAGGAAAATACATATGTTTTTAAAAAAGGATTAATTTAATTCTACTGTTTTATTTCTTTTTTAGCATTTTGTTTTATTATTTGTACTTTGGAATCAAATTATTTAAAACCATATTTTTAAATTTCTAATTTTGACAGGACTATTTCTTTAATCTACTTTTTTAATTATTATATTTATATGTTTTTTTTAACTGTATCCTTAAAGCTGGGGTTGGCAGTCTCTGAAAACTAGCATGAATTTGAATGTAGCATTTCCTCATGACTCCGTCTAACCCCTCCCCCCCTCCCCTCAGAGCTCCTCCAAAACGACGCCCCCCCGCTCACATGTACGAGTGCCGCTGACTTGCGACCATATGATGGTGACTGATTCAAAACCGGTCCTCACCAAAACATTCTCATAGTGAAAGTTAAAAACACAAACAAACATGGCTGCTGTTAGCACTCACAACTATCATGCTAGCATTATCCAGTTGTCATGGTGACAGGATATCAGGAGAAAAGTTATAACACATATATAACACTGTAACAGCTCTACTGTTTGTTAAATCTGTTCAGTGTAGATGTTCTTAATTCCTACAGTGTTGACGGTCAGTGAAGGCATCAGGAGAGGTGTAGAGTGTGTGAGCGGGAGAGAGGAGAGACAAGAGGAGAAGTTCTTCATTCATTCAAACATTGATTGTTGCTTTGTTGGTTGTCGTGGTAACGGCCGACAGTGACCGGTTATTAAAGATCAGCGTGTTCACCAATCGGCTCGTCATCCCTACAGCGTCCGGACGGACGCTACAGTACATCTACATTTCTGTAGGACTTACTGAATGTCATTCATTCTTCTGCTTGTCAGAGCCCCCGTGGTGAGAGCTTTTTAGACTCTGATCCGGACTACAGTCCTGAGCAAAGACCGTTAAAAAAGCACGTTGTCTCTGCAGATGAGACTTCTGATTGGACTTGTGTTATCTGACGTCTTATAAGATGTGCTGCTGATGAATGCTGTGAAATGATCAGATGCTTACAGGCAGAAGTAACACCAGAGGCGGGATGGGACACGCTGAATATCTCATATCCTGTGACTTTAAAAGTAATCTCTTTTGGCTTCAGCTTCGTATCTGGACATCATTTCCTGAAGATTTTATTTCTGCTGAGTGATCTTTATCCTAACTATTTCCTATCCCCTCCTCCTAATCCCAAACACCTTCCTCTACTTCAGCATCCTGAGCATTTATTTGCATCTTAACTCGACCCGCTCATTTCAGGACGTTTCATCAGACCGGCTTGGTTTTATCAGTGCAGAGGCCTTGAAACAGAGCGGCTCTCTCTGTGTGGCTTCTCCTCGTCTTGCAAACATGCATTTTCATGCATTAGTATTCCATTATCGTAAATACTGATTCAATTAATGCTCATCACATCTGTCATGCAGGCTATTAGCAGCTCAGCCCCTCTGGCTTCTTATCATCATGTTGCTGCAGAGAGCAGGAAGTGGAGAGGCGATAAGAGCAAAGTGAACATCAGAATAGAGAGGGTTGTAGATGAACAATGAAGATGTCAGGGTGGCACACTCGTTCTGTGGATGCTGCTCAGAAAAGCTTATGCAAAGCTCATAGAACAGCTAATAAAGGCAAGCAATCTACAGTGACTGACAAGAGCAGGAGTTCAGTAATACGAGGGGAGAAATAATTTATTCATGAACGCTAGTTTAGTCATTTAAAGGAAGAGGTATCCAGATTGAGATGTATGAGTGCAAAAAATGAACACCTAATGAGATTATTTAAATAAGAGTCATTTTGGCAAAACTGTGAACCAACAAGAAGCTTCACTTCTTAACTGGCACGGACACAAATTATGGACTCCTGTAGCTTTAAGAAGCTCCCAGATCTTTAAAAGAAGTTAAAGGTGACATATTGCACTCTTTTCATTACACATATATTGGTCTAAGAGGTCCCCAAAACATGTCTTTAAAGTTTATGCTCATAAAAACACTTTGAAATCAGATTTTGGTCTGCCTGTAAACCCCTCTTTTCCAGCCCTGCTCAGAACAGGCTGTTTTCTGTGTCTGTGCCTTTAAATGAGAATGAGCTCTCTGACCACGCCCCCTCAGGAAGTGGGTGTGGCCTCGGCTGTCCAGCACGTTGATTTAATGTTTACATGTTAGCTGAATATACACGGCTGCTCACAGACCCGCGTTACTTCAACCCTCTGAATCTGATCCAGAATCTGATCCTGACGGAGAGGCGCCTGCAGCAGGACCTTTCTGAACCATTGGTCACAGATTTAGTGTTTCTTGTTGTTTTATTTGTCAGCATGTCGACGTGTGTCTTGGTACACAGCTACCAACATGTAGCTATGTGGCTATGCTAACTAGCGCTAGCACTTATCCATGATAAATACAAGTCATCCACTAGATCTTCAAATCTGCAGACGTGGGGAGTCAAAGCGACCTTTGTGTTTATTAAGACAGCCTACAACTAGCATGCCTCCCTCCTAAGCTCCTTGTTAGCACACATGTGTGCAGGGAATGAAAAACGGAGGAGGGGTTGAGTTGTATTTTATACAGTCTATGGGCTGAACAAGCTCCGAGCTCTGACTTCCTGTTACAGACCGGGTGGCGTTGTGACGTATGAAAAACACTGAAAACTGAAACGGCTGGTTTCAGCACACATTTACAGAAAGGTGGAGAAATCAGAACAGGGGCAGAATGGATTCTTTGACTTTTCAGGGGGTTTGTAGACAGGGACACAGATTTCAGGGAGAGAACCATTAAAAAGTCCATTTTGCATGATATGTCACCTTTACAGTAGAAACCGTGAGAGCCGGAAAGATGATGAAAAATATGGCGTTAGATTTATGTCCTAACGGGCGAGCAGATAATAATATTCCACACATGCAGATATGAACACACTGTGGGGCTTCAGGTCATCCTCAGATTCTGTGACTAATATTGAACTCGTATTCGGATCAGACAGTTAGAAATAATTACCTTAAAATTAGATATAATTCATTTCACATTCATCTCTGTATTACAGTAATTAAAGGGTTGGGTTGTTAAACAGAGCAATCCCTTTGCATCACTTACATGTATGTCTTCTGGTGTCGCGGTCGCCACTGTTGTTGTGAGACAGCTGCCAATCAAGGTTCAGCCATGGCTTACTTCTTCTGGGTAATATATGGTAACCTCTTTGAATCAAGCGGCAACCTCCGGTCTCAAAATATGAAGCCAATGCGGGCTCATCACGAGTTTAGCTATAATACATAGACATTTTCTGTAGGACTTACTAAATGTCATTAATTCTTCTGCTTGTCAGAGCCCCCGTGGTGAGAGCTTTTTAGACTCTGATCCGGACTACAGCCCTGAGCAAAGACCCTCATCGGGTCAGAGGGGACAGGCCCGAGGTGGAGCGAGAGGGGCAGGAAGTAGAGTCAGGGGAAGCAGAGGCAGGGGACGGGGAGTGAACGCCGAGGAAATGTACGCTCTGCAGGAGGCGGGCAGAACAACAGGACGGGATCTGATTGGTTTGATCATTTGGCTCCTGATGACAGTGATTGGTTGGTGTTTTCCCAGGTTTACTCCGGCTGTAGATAGCAGCTTTTTTTTACCTCTTTTTTAAGAACACATTATGTATTGATTACCATCAGGACATAAAGATCATTTTAACCAGGAGAACAAAAAGTGGATCTAAATCTGACTTTAACAGGATGTAAGCACTCAAATGTTATTATAAGACATAGTTAAATGCACAACTGAATGTTTGATTTGAGGGAAAATCTCCTGAAAACACTGAAAGTGTCAGAGCCATGCTGCAGAGCTAAGCCTGCGTGCTAACAGCGGCGTGTCATCAGCATCACAAACAGACTGGTTCCTGTATTTGTTTGGCTTCAGCCCGACAAGATGTCCCCAATAAAACGTTTGATTTCCCAATTTGAATTTGAAAGCAGTCTTTGGAAATGATAAAAAAAGAAGGTGTTCAGTTCAACAGATCTCTCTCTGCCAGCTCATTTTCCTTTCAAAGTCAGAAAAGTGACATTTTCAAAAAGCGCCGTTTGCCATCCCAGCTGGGATTTTACTGTCTGCAGCAGTTAGAGGCAGACAGGAGGTGCTTGTCTGGAATTATCCCATCAAGCTCTGTTAGACTGACAGTCCATTAAACAAAAGCACCATGCTGGTCTGAGACTGCGAGACGTGCTGCAGCTGAATCATCCCACAGACTCCAGGGACGAGCGGCACGTTTACACACTCTGATGCTGTTTGTTGTGAAAACAAAAAGAACGAGAGCAGGAAAAAAAAAAAGAGGCTGAAATGAATCCAACCTTTAACATTTCCTCTTTTGTGTTTTTTGAGATCAAGCTGCAAACACAACAAAAGACCACACCCCACGTTAAAAAAATCTGTCCCCTTGTTTCAGGCTGACTTAGCCGACACAGAACTACATCCTCATTTTAAAAATGCAACTTTGTCAGACAGAGTTATTTCCAATCATCAATGATATATCAATGATTTCAATCAGGGGGCTTTCTTAGACACTGGTGGTGAAGGAAGGATGAAGGGTGACGGCCAAATTCAACCAGATCCGTGTCCGGTCTGTCTCCGATCCGTCACAGCCCCATATCTGATAGGTTTCTATTCTAGTCAATGTGTTAACTTCCACTGGATCCGCTCTGTTGAGTTCCGACTGAACCAGTGGCGGCTGGTGGAGTTTTGTCCAGGGGGGGCTATAACTCCAAAATAGTACATGTTTGCTTGCTTTTTGGTAAATGTCTGGGGTATCACACCAGTGTATTTACATACACGAAAACAGCAAAAGCAACATTGTAATGTCATGTACTGTTCTAACTTTTGTACATAAATTTTGCTCTTCTTTCCTTGAGAGAAATACATTTCTCAATGACTCTATGGTTAAAGTCAGGGATGCTTTTGACAAGTTTCTTCTCCATAGAGAGCACGGCCAATGCATTGAGACGATCCTGTGACATTGTGTTCCTGAGGAAGGTCTTGATTCTCTTCAGTGTTGAGAAGCACCTCTCAGATTCAGTGAGATTCATTCGATCGTCTTGCTGCATCACCTGTAATAGATAAGTGACCATGGTGATGGTGTCTCGTGACTGTAGTACTCATGCTGCCACTGGTGCAGTAGGCTAAATAGCTTCAGTAGATCATTGATTAATACGATTTGTGTTTAGCATTTGTATAAGCTGTGTAAGCTAATCATTGTCTCAGTACTTATTTAAAGAGGTGTAGATATTATTCATGCATCACCAATTAATGTGTGTGTAGTAATGATATTACATGCTCGCCAGCAGAGGGCGCTGTTACACTGTGTATAATGCTTGTTAACAAATAATCTGTCAAATAATAGCATTACTATTCCTGCCAGTTTAACTTTTCTGAAAAGTGCTTTAAATCAGTAATACCTGTCTTAATCCATGCTGGGTCAGATCCTGATGTTTGGAAAAGGAGGCAGGGAAAGCAGACTAATGCATTAGCATCACTGCATGTAGTTAGCCTTGTTGCTAAACCAGGTCCTGGAAAAAGACCGGGTGTATTGTCTCCCTCTGTCTTTGGACTGCTGATTAACGTTGATGTTGGGCTGATCAGGTCCACGCTCTTTCACATGGAGCTTCTCCTGGTACGTTCTCCTCTCTAAAGCTGATGTTTTGAGTGACTTCACTGAGTTATTTACTTTCTCTCCCTTCATTTTGCGTCTCTGTCCGATCGTCTCCTACTCCCACGGCTCGAGCTGTCAATCAGCCGCGCTTGATGACAGACGGCTGTGACGTCAGCCCCATGACAGGAGGGTGATGGTTTGTAAATCAAGCTGCATTCAGCTCTGGGCGCAGGGAAGGTGCGCCCCGACATGGCCCTATCTCTTGTATTGAAGAGGAGCTACTGCGCATGTACAACTTTTAACCAGAGTCTATGGCCAAAGATTTCTGCGCCCCGGAGGAAAACCGGAGAAAACCAGTCTATGGGGAAAACCCATGGGGAACATACGTCACCAATCAGACAACACAGATGAACGAAACAGCTTTACTAATAATTATTTAACTATAAAATATTAATCTTGCTCATTTTAAAATATATATACATACAGTTCAGAATATTATTTTATTATTTAATTATTATTATTTTTTTTTTAATGTCTTGTGGTGGGTGGTGGGGCGGCGCCCTAGCGCCCCTATTGGCCAGCCGCCACTGGACTGAACGAAAAGACTTCTATTTGTGCCGGATGCCGGAGCACGACGCATCAATCTCAACAGAGCAGATTTGGTGTCTACCTTTAACTCATCCATCCCTCCCTCCCTCCCTCCCTCCCTCCCTCCCTCCATCCATCCATCCATCCACCCATCCACCCATCCATCCCTCCCTCCCTCCCTCCATCCATCCAGCTATCCCTCCCTCCCTCCCTCCCTCCATCCATCCATCCATCCATCCACCCATCCATCCCTCCCTCCCTCCCTCCATCCATCCAGCTATCCCTCCCTCCCTCCATCCATCCATCCATCCATCCATCCAGCCATCCATCCATCCCTCCCTCCCTCCCTCCCTCCCTCCCTCCCTCCCTCCCTCCATCCATCCCTCCCTCCCTCCCTCCCTCCATCCCTCCCTCCCTCCCTCCCTCCCTCCCTCCATCCATCCATCCCTCCCTCCATCCCTCTAGCCAACCATCCATTTATCAATCCATCCATCCAGTGCTCAGATTAGAGACCACTCTGAGGGCTATCTATCTATCTATCTATCTATCTATCTATCTATCTATCTATCTATCTATCTATCTATCTATCTATCTATCTATCTATCTATCTATCTATCATGTCCTCACACGTATATAAAAACCCACACTCAGCACACACACATACTGTCCTACCGTACCAACAGAGGACTACATACGGCACAATGAAGTCATAGTTCTGAGTGTGTGAGCTTCTGTTTCTGATCATTGTCATTATGAAACATGAATAAAGAAATAAACCATGATATTGCATCAAACAGAGTTTGTGTTTCTGTTAAAGAAGGGGTCCAGAGAGGGGTTTGCAGGTTTGGTGTCTACCTTTAACTCTGCTGTTTCCTCATAATACCTGACCCAGAGTGTGTGCTAGTCTCAGTTTCCAGACGTCAGATTGGAAACATGAAGGGAAACCTCTCTGCATGCATGGAAGCGATTCTGTAGAACTTCAACACGGGCACTCCTCATGCAGCTGAGTGAGTGACTGATTTGGAGATCACCTGGAAAGTCAAACAAAGCCGAGCTGCTGGATTTCCCTCCCGACGTCACCGAACAGTGAGGGAAAAGATGGTTTCTGGTCCAGCACCGGGTCTGATAGATTTCTATTCTAGTCATTGTGTTAACTTCCACTGGAGTCCTCCGGATCAGATACACAAGACTTCTATTTTTGCTGGAGGCCGGAGCACGACGCATCAATCTCAAAAAGATGGAGGATCATGCTGGGATCAACACGGCATGTACACACGTGTGTTTACAACCGCTGACCACCTGAGGCTCGGACAACACAACCTCCCCGCTGAGTGAAGCTCTCTGTGGTCAGTTTGTGATAAGTGAGAGATTATTCTACATGAGTCTGGTACTGTTACGGCCAAATTCCACCAGATCCGTGTCCAACTGTCTCTGATCCATCACAGCACTGCATTCTAGTCAATGTGTTAACTTCCACTGGATCCGCTCCATTGCGTTCTGGCTGTGTCTCTGATCCTGCAGGTCGGAGCCCTCCGGATCAGATACGCAAGACTTCTATTTTTGCCAGATGCCGGATAGGGGTGGGAGTTGAAAACCGGATCCAACTTAGAACCGGTTCCTATTGATCGGTTCCATCAGAATTGTACACCTCAAATGTTATCGATTCTTCTTAACGATTCATTTCCCATCACAACGTCACGTCACGGTTGCATAACGTCACACAATCTGCGACGCAGAACTCCTTCAACCACGAGGAAACATGGAGAGGAAGAAGCGGTCTAAAGCGTGGCTTCATTTTAGTAAAAGGGATGAGAACAACGCCGTGTGCAATCAGTGCAACACTGTCATCTCATGTAAGGGTGCAAATACCTCAAATATGCTGAAGCATTTGCTAGCTTCTCTACACTGACTCCCAATAAAATGTAGAATAGAATTTAAAATCCTTCTTTTAACCTACAAAGCCCTTAAAAATCAGACACCCTCGTATCTTAAAGAGCTCATAGTGCCCTGTTACCCCTCTAGAACTCTATGCTCCCAACATGCAGGCTTGCTAGTTGTACCTAAAATCTCTAAAAGTAGTATGGGAGGTAGAACCTTCAGTCATCAGGCCCCTCTCCTTTGGAATCATCTACCAGTCAGGGTCCTGGAGGCAGACACCCTCTCCACTTTTAAGAGTAGACTTAAAACTTTCCTTTTTGATAAAGCTTATAGTTAGAGCTGGATCAGGCTTGGACCAGCTTTTGTCATGCTGCTATAGGCCTAGACTGCCGGGGGAACTGGCACACTGACACACTGGGATCCTAGCTCACCCCCTTCCCCCCAACCCCTTCATCACTTACTTTAACTCTGCCTGTCCCATTAAAGTTACTAACCATAGACCTTTCTGGAGTCCCTGAGCTCCCTTGTCTCGTAGACGTCCTCCAGCTGATACGGACGATCTGGACTCCAGCGGCAACAGCTTCTACTACTCGTCTCATCACTATCACTTCTCTCTCTTACTCCCCTCTATCTGTCTTTCCAGACCCAACTTGGTCTCAGCAGATGTGTGTCTAACATGAGTCTGGTTCTGCTGGAGGTTTCTGCCTGTTAAAGGAAGTTTGTCCTCTCCACTGTAACTAGCTAAATACTGCAATGTGTAATGCTCATGGTGGATTAAGGTGGGGTCAGACTGAGTCTTATCCTGTCTTGGTGTTGGGTCTCTGTTCATAATTTGACATAGAGTGGTCTAGACCTGCTCTGTTTGTAAAAGAGTCTTGAGATAACGTTTGTTGTGATTTGGCGCTATACAAATAAAGATTGATTGATTGAACTCGGCCTCAAAGCTTGGGGTTCACGTCGGGCTGAAGTGGAGAAGGGTTCCATGTGAACTTCCCTATTGGAGTCGGGACCCTTTCCCTCAGGCTCGAGGGTCCACGTCCGGACCCAGGCAGCCGAGAATGAGGTCAACCTATCGTTCAGTAAGTTCAAGTTGAATATGTTCATGTTCAAAAATAAAATGGTTCCTTTTGGTGTTGAAGACTGTGTAGAACTACTTTTTTTCCCCTCAAACAAAATACTCAGGAATCATTGGGAGACTTGATAAGGAAATGGATTGATATGCAGAATCGACAATGGCATTGACTTTGATAAAATCTGATCAATTCCCACTCCTAATGCCGGATGCACGACGCATCAATCTCAACAGAGCAGATGGAGCGGGACAGGAAGTCAGGTTTCACCAAAATAAAATGAAAACATCTGGTTAATTTTCAGAATAAAACACTCTGTGTTATCACCAGATCGTATTTCACTTAACTACAACAACAAACCAAAGTCATGATGAGCGGAGCCAAGCCTGGAGTCAACAGGTCAGAGGTTTTCAGAGGACCAGAAAGACAACATGGATGAGGAGAGGAGGAGGAGGAGAATCCTTGATTCAGGGATTACTGCAGGGGAAACCTTGGTCACATGACTCCAGCTGTCCGGCGGTCCTGCTCTGTGCTGCATTCTGAAAATGCAACCGGACGAGAGAGCACAGAGCCGGACCGGACATGGATCTGGTGGATGTCCTCTGTTAGGACATCTGGAGATCTAAACCCTTGGACACTGATGACAAGGAGCAGAGGCGACCGGGGTGGAGGAGCATCTCAACGATCCACGCTGAAATGACAAACTGACGGAGCAGAGAGGAGATTAAAATCAGAGGCAAACACCAAGATAAAAGAAGATAAAGGATCACAGCTCAACTGTTATGACCTGCTTAGTTTTGTCTGGAAGGCTGCAACAGTGGACAAAAGAGGGACAGGTTTTAGGAAACAGAAGTGGAAGACGCAGAAGTCTGAACTCACACCGGCAGCTTGAGCATTTGGAAGAATCCCACCCTTCTCTTTGTCTTTATTTACCTTTCATGAGCTGAGTGAAAAGATAAGAGCAGCGAGGCTCAGTGGGAGTCTTCAGGGTTTTTACCTCAGGTTAGAAATGTTGTTTGGTTTCAAAGTCCAGGATTTATTCAAACTGCACTTTCTGTTTGGCTTCAGTTGAAAGCAGCAGAAGAGAAGACAGAGGAAGTGTTTCAGTTCACACACAGGACTCTGACTTGTTTGTTCTCTGACAGCTAACAGATGTTGATGGAAGACGTCAGAGGTGCTGGACGGTTGATTCTCCCTCTAGTTTCTGGTCCTCCTGGACCCAAAATGGCGATCCCTGTGCTTGCGTCCAGGTCTGAGCCCAGGTGTACCCAGTCCCTATGCCCAGGATCACTCCTCCTTTTTCTTCCCAGTCTGTCCCATCAATATCCTTGTGTGCCCAGAGACCTTTCTGAAGTCCCTGAGCTCCCTTGTCTCGTAGGTTCCTCTGGATCTCTGCTGCTGTGGACGTGTCAGACTCCAGCTGCTACAACTACTACTATCCGTCTCCCCACTATCATCTCTCTCTCTCTTCATCTCCCTCTATCCCTCTCTCCAACACGGTCTCAGCAGATGTGTGTCTAACATGAGTCTGGTCCTGCTGGAGGTTCCTGCCTGTTAAAGGAAGTTTGTCCTTGCCACTGTAACTTGCTAAATGCTGCAAAGTACTCTGCTCATGGTGGATTAAGATGAGATCAGACTGAGTCCTGTCTGGAAGAGGGGACTGGATCTGATCCGGTCTTGATGTTGGGTCTTTGTTAATAATGGAACGTAGAGGACGGTCTAGACCGGCTCTGTTTGGAAAGAGTCTGAGGATAATGCTTGTTGGGATTTGGCGCTTTTAAAAAATCAATCAATCTTTATTTGTATCGCGCCAAATCACAACAAACGTTATCTCAAGACTCTTTTACAAACAGAGCAGGTCTAGACCACTCTATGTCAAATTATGAACAGAGACCCAACACCAAGACAGAGTAAGACTCAGTCTGACCCCACCTTAATCCATCATGAGCATTGCACCTCACAGTATTTAGCTAGTTACAGCGGCAAGGACAAACTTCCTATAACAGGCAGAAACCTCCAGCAGGACCAGACTCATGTTAGACACACATCTGCTGAGACCAAGTTGGGTCTTGAAAGAGGGATAGAGGAGGATAAGAGAGAGAGGGAGTGGTGATAGTAATGACACGAGTAGTAGAAGCTGTTGCCGCTGGAGTCTGGAACGTCCACAGCAGGAGGACGTCTACGAGACAAGGGAGCTCAGGGACTCCAGAAAGGTCTATGGTTAGTAACTTTAATGGGACAGGAAGAGTTAAAGTGAGAGACAGGCAGAGAGAGGAGAGAGAGGGAAAGACAGGATCCCAGTGTGTCAGTCTAAGCCTACAGCAGCATAACTAAGACCTGGTCCAAGCCTGATCCAGCTCTAACTATAAGCTTTATCAAAAAGGAAAGTTTGAAGCCTACTCTTAAAAGTAGAGAGGGTGTCTGCCTCCCGGACCCTGACTGGTAGATGATTCCAAAGGAGAGGGGCCTGATAACTGAAGGCTCTACCTCCCATACTACTTTTAGAGATTTTAGGCATGATGAGCATCCTCCAGCAAGACCAGACTCATGTTAGACAGACGTTATGAGCTACTTTCAGGCAACATATGCAAAGGGTTTTTTGACCTGTCCCATTAAAGTTACTAACCATAGACCTTTCTGGAGTCCCTGAGCTCCCTTGTCTCGTAGGTTCCTCTGGATCTCTGCTGTAGATTCCTTTTTGGGGTCTGTTATTCATCCTTTCTTTCTTTCTTTCTTTACTTCTTTCTTTCTTTCTTTTATTCCTTTTTCTTTCTTTCTTTCTTTCTTCTTTTTCTTTTATTGCTTCTTTCTTTCTTTTATTCCTTCTTTCTTTCTTTCTTTCTTTCTTTTATTGCTTCTTTCTTTCTTTCTTTCTTTTTTCTTTTATTGCTTCTTTCTTTCTTTTATTCCTTCTTTCTTTCTTTCTTTCTTTCTTTCTTTACTTCTTTCTTTCTTTCTTTCTTTCTTTCTGTCTTTCTTTCTTTACTTCTTTCTTTCTTTCTTTTTTCTTTTATTGCTTCTTTCTTTCTTTCTTTCTTTACTTCTTTCTTTCTTTCTTTCTTCATAATTTCATTCTTTCTTTCTCTCTTTGTTCTTTCCATGTTTCTTCATCCATTCTGTCTCCTTTTCTCATCCCCTCCTTTCCTTCCATCCTTTCCTTCCCCATTTCTTCTCCTCTTTTTCTTTCTTCTGGTCTCCCTCTCTTCTCTCTTTTCTTAGACCTTTCTGGAGTCCCTGAGCTCCCTTGTCTCGTAGGTTCCTCTGGATCTCTGCTGCTGTGGACGTGTCAGACTCCAGCTGCTACAACTACTACTATCCGTCTCCCCACTATCATCTCTCTCTCTCTCTTCATCTCCCTCTATCCCTCTCTCCAACACGGTCTCAGCAGATGTGTGTCTAACATGAGTCTGGTCCTGCTGGAGGTTTCTGCCTGTTAAAGGAAGTTTGTCAGGACAGGAAGTAAGACCAGACACAGCAGGAGCAAGAAGTTCAAAATAAAACAGGAAACCACAAAGACTCAAGAAACACAAGAGAAAATACACACAAGAGTAAAACAAGACATGAAACACGAGGTGAGACCGACAAAATGAAGCAAGAAAACAAAACCAAGATGAACACAAACTTAAACATCCTGAAAACAGAAACCGGTCCTGCTCCAGAATCATCACCGCGTCCACGACGTCAGGCTGAAGTAAGTGACACTAAACGACAATTCAGTGTGACCATTTGTGGAGAGTGTGTCTGGAGGCAGCAGTGATTATACTTCACTGAGTGGCCACTCTCAGACAGGGCCAATAGAGAGTGTCATACAAATGGGGATCACCGGCACTTCATGCGGTCTCTCCATGAAGCCGTTTACGCTTCTGCACTCATTCAGAGACACAGCTTTGATTTTCTGCAGGGAGAAGGCGACAAAAAGTTGTAGCAGAAAGGTTTGTTCCAGACGACACTCTGCAATCTGACAGGCACTCTGTGTGAGACGTACTGATGCCATAATTTACAGTGGGGAACAATTTCTCACGTATCAGTTTCAGACAGGAACATGAGTGGAGCTGTGTGACAGTAAATGTCCCCAGAGTTCATATCCATCCCTCAATCCAAAGCACTGAATTACAGCTCAACATTTCTTCTATCTGCGGCTCCTCTCTGACATAAACACGACCTCATTCACAAAAGGATTGTGATTCCACTCGTGCACACAAATCAGCCAAAAAGACATCATGTAATTCACAAAGCACCCACAGAGGGTTAATGCACCACAGACTGGGGCTGCAGGGCAAACAGCAGCACTGTACGCCAGTGTCTTTGCATGCATTTAAATGTGCCGTTAAGCATGCATTGGATAAAAAGACTTCTTATGTAAATGAGCCTCATTCACAAACGCTTCTCAGCACAGTTAGACCTTTGGGTAACCACCTGCTGAGAGTTGGTGGTAACTGCTGCTGTGTTTATAAAGAATACTGTGCTCAATCTTTCCAGGATTCATGACAACAGTTCAATTTGCAGATGTAAGGAGGTAGTGCACCCGGGCATGCAGACTAACATTTGAAATTAACCAGATACATGTCCGGTCCATCTCTGATTCGCTGCGATCCGGTCCATGCTCTCTCATCCGTCAACACCCACCGGTTGCGTTTTCAGAACGCAGCACGGAGCAGGACCTCCGGACCGCTGGAGTCATGTGACCGAGGTTTTCCCCGCGGTAATCACTGAATCAAGGATTCTCCTCCTCCTCCTCCTCTCCTCATCCATGTTGTCTTTCTGGTCCTCTGAAGTTCTACAGAATCGCTCCCATGCATGCAGAGAGGTTTCCCTTCATGTTTCCAATCTGACATCTGGAAACTGAGACTAGCACACACTCTGGGTCAGGTATTATGAGGAAACAGCAGAGTTAAAGGTAGACACCAAACCTGCAAACCCCTCTCTGGACCCCTTCTTTAACAGAAACACAAACTCTGTTTGATGCAATATCATGGTTTATTTCTTTATTCATGTTTCATAATGACAATGATCAGAAACAGAAGCTCACACACTCAGAACTATGACTTCATTGTGCCGTATGTAGTCCTCTGTTGGTACGGTAGGACAGTATGTGTGTGTGCTGAGCGTTGGTTTTTATATACGTGTGAGGACATGATAGATAGATGGATGGATGGATGGATGGATGGATGGATGGATGGATGGAGGGATGATGGATGGATGGATGGATGGATGGATGGATGGATGGATGGCTGGATGGACGGACGGACGGATGGATGGATGGATGGATGGATGGATGGATGGATGGATGGATGGATGGATGGATGGATGGATGGATGGATAGATGGATGGATGGATGGTTGGATGGAGGGATGGATTGATGGATATGTGGATGGATGGATGGATGGATGGATGGATGGGTGGGTGGATGGATAAACTGATAGACAGATAGATAGATAGATAGATAGATAGATAGATAGATAGATAGATAGATAGATAGATAGATAGATAGATAGATAGATAGATAGATAGATAGATAGATCTGAGAGCTCCACAGAGAGGTCTCTAATCTGAGCAATGGATGGATGGATAGATAGATGAATGGATGGATGGAGAACTGATAGACAGACAAACAGCCAGACAGCCAGACAGACAGATCGATAGATAGATAGATAGATAGATAGATAGATAGATAGATAGATAGATAGACAGATAGACAGATAGATAGATAGATAGATAGATAGATAGATAGATAGATAGATAGATAGATAGATAGATAGATCTTTTCTGTGTCTGCTGTGTGTAAATATTTCCAGACACCTTTGTGTGTACGCAGCACGAGATATACTTGAAGACCATCACAGAGTTGTTTCTAATGATACAGAGCGACAGTAAGGATACATTCATTACTAACATGCCACAGGTGTATATCAGAACGCAGGCACACAGTTGTCCCGGTGCAGGCTGAGGCTGAAACAACATGCTTTCATTCAGCCGAGTTATCAAATATGTGATACATGCTGTTTAATGTCAGACTGTGAAAGTCTGGTCAATCCAATCCAGGCTTGTCTGCTCCACTTATCATAAGAGACGTTAGAAGGGTTTCTCCTTGAAGTCCCCAGAACATGTTAACTCTGGTTTTTGTTCTGCTTGTTTCTAAAACAGAGGCCGGCTGCTTTTATTCATCCTCTCTCTCTCTCTCTCTCTCTCTCTCTCTCTCTCTCTCTCTCTCTCTCTCTCTCTCTCTATCCTCTTCCTTCATGTCTCATAACTGCATTTCAAATGTCCCTGAACAAATCCTGTTTCAGGTTCTTGAAGGATTAAATACCTGATGTCACTAATAAACCTGTCCTCGTTGGCTTTCCTAGAGCAGAATGGACTGTGAGGATGCAGGATTGATCTTCAAAATGAACCCATTGACTCTAAACATCTTGAAACCATGACTTCAGTTTGCTGTTCCTTTCATTATTTAGAACCAATCGTTTTCTTCATTAAACCAATGTGCAAACAGAACGCAGAGGAACAGACTGGTAGATATGAAATAGAACATGAAGTAGATTCTGTTGATGGTTTTGGTCATCCTGGTCCAGTAGCCGGGTTTCTCTTCTTCCTTCCTGCTGCTGAGAAGCAGAGCCACTGTTTTTAAAACCTCCCTCAGCTCCTCGAATAGATTCTCTGAGTTGTGGGACTCCTCGGTCAGCTGGCTGCTGCTAACCTGCAAAAAAGTCATTTAAAGCTGGGGTTGGTGTTCAGATTTAGATCCACTTTTTGTTCTCCTGGTTAAAATGATGTTTATGTCCTGATGGTAATCAATACACAATGTGTTCTTAAAAAAGAGGTAAAAAAAGCTGCTATCTACAGCCGGAGTAAACCTGGGAAAACACCAACCAATCACCGTTTTTGGGGTCCAAAATTTTCAACCAATCAAACCCTGTCCTGCCGTTCTGCCCGCCTCCTGCAGAGCGTACATTTCCCCGGCGTTCACTCCCCGTCTCCTGCCTCTGCTTCCCCTGACTCTACTGACTGCCCCTCTCGCTCCACCTCGGGCCTGTCCCCTCTGACCCCATGAGGGTCTTTGCTCAGGACTGTAGTCCGGATCAGAGTCTAAAAAGCTCTCACCACGGGGGCTCTGACAAGCAGAAGAATGAATGACATTTAGTAAGTCCTACAGAAATGTAGATGTACTGAAGCGTCCGTCCGGACGCCGTAGGGATGACGAGCCGATTCGTGAACACATTGATCTTTACTAACCGGTCACTGCCGGCCGTGAATCAGTCACGATCATATGGTCACGAATCAGCTGCACTCATGCATATGAGTGGGGGCGTCATTTTGGGGGAGCTCCGAGGGGGCCCACGGACTCATCTTGGTTTAGGTTTAGGTTTAGGTTTTGTTATTGGTGCTCTGTATCTGTGGGATTAACAGTAAATACACAGTAAAAGTCTTCCTGATCTCTTGTACCTCAGGCAGCAGCTCTGGGGGCATCTCACCAGGGGACAGATCAAAGACACGCCCGCAGGGACATGATTTATTCATGTCTGCAAAAATGCATTCCACAGGTTAGTGCATGCTCAAAGTAGCAACAATTATAAAGGATTATAAATGATTATTTGTTCTATTTTCAATCAGAAATACATCTGCAAACTTTGCTCCTTGTTGAATCTCACCTCTAAAGAAGTTTTGCATTCTTCCTGGTTTCTCTCCACAGTTGTCTTCTGGGCTTTGGTCTTCATCTGCCTCTTTGTCCTGGGACACATCGTCTTTTTCCTTCAGGTACATCATCAAGATCGTCTCCAAGAGGCTCAGCATCATGAAACCAAAAGCCCCGATACAATAGATCGCTGAAGGAAGAAAGAAGCAGTATGAATACCTAAAGACACGTTTCTACCTACACATTGAGTCAGTATGTGCTGCTGAAGAGCAATCACTAGAGGAAGACTCTGGGCTTCTTCACCTATAAGGGGGATCCTGTCTGAAGAAGAAGGCAGAATATCGTTCAGAATCAGCTGCATCACTGTGACAGCCAGCAGCACAGTGACCTTGAAGCTGAGCTTCTCACCTCCGCTCTCTGAGATGAGGAAGGAGGCCAAGTCCAGAAACAAGAAGAACAGGATGGGGAGTATGAAGTTGACCACATAGAGGACTGATCGCCTCTTTATGGTGACCTGTGAAATCATTTTTAAGATTATGGAATTACAATTCAGTCAGAATTATTCAAAGTAAACTTTTTTCATTTTTGAACCATACTGAGAGTTATTAAAGAATTTAAAGTGGACTCATTGTCACAGAAATGAAGCTGTTTGATGGAGTAAGTCAGTAAAATGGAGGAACATGGAGGAACATAGTCCATCTCCTGCTAAATGAAATGTAGGATTGTGTTAAAAAATCAGGTATGTGTTGATGCATAGAAGCTAATGCTCTGCAGCGGTTGTTCATGTTGTTAAATGGATATAATCAATATGTGTATTGTTACTGACCTATTCTGACAAGACACAACAACGAGGTCTCTGAAATGTAATGAAGAAAATATTAAAATAAGTGTGTGTATCAATGTCTGTACTTACTGTGTAAATGAGCACGCTTCTGTTAAATTGAAAATTTATGAGCAATTTGGTTTCCACTGTCACGTTCATGAGAAGCCACTCAGACTCATCCTGCATCTGCCCACGAGTAAAGTTTAATATATCTTTATTCTTCTGAAGTGAAAGGAGCTCCATTTCATTAACTGAGGGTGGAGAAAAAACAGTGTTAGGGTTTCATTCCAGTTTAAACAGAGACAAAGTGTCTGGTATGTTTGTATTGGTGAAGTTATAGTCCTGTACTAGCCTGGTGTCCCCAGACCCTTTGACATTACTGAATGGGTCTAGATCTGCTCATTTCCTTTCCCCAGATGGTGTTAGCAATGGCTGCATCAGAAGTTGGACAACCAATCAGAGCGATGCAGCGTGCGACTTAGCACAGAGCAACAGAAAATAAACAGACAGCACCATGTGTCTGAATAATCATAATCCAGTTTAGTGAAAACAGACTCAGGTAAAGTCTGAAACATCACTGCTGTTTGTAATCTCAGAACCCGCCCTATTTTTATATAAAGGACCATGATTGGTCCGGTGTATCTGAGGTCAGCGGCTCTTGACCCACCTTCAAGCGAGAACCATTGAGCTGTCTGATGAGTCTGGCAACGCCAGGCTAGTCTTAAATTACATCCATGTAATGTGTAAAACATGTACACACATGCATTCAGACGTATACAGACTCACTTATGTGTTGGATTGACCTGAAGGTTAGGCTGCAGCTCTGAGTGTCAAAGGGAAATTTGTAAAATTGCATCTTGCAGGTGCTGACCAGCTCCATTCCATTGTGAAGATATATACGTCCACTATTGAACACAGTGAGATATGGAGTCTGAGAGATCTTGTCTTTTTCTGTTCTGTGAGAGAAAAAACAAACACATGGTTAAACCTTTGTTCAGTTTGAATAATGTATTACACTTTACACCAGTCTCACTGAAAGCATGCTTTAAACTACAACTGATTTAAGAAAGTCACATTGTGTTCTTTTGTCTTTGATTTGATAATATAACTAAACACCATACATTTGAACAGAGATACACATGTGTGTTATTTATACACAGAAACACAACTTTTGGGAATCTCAGAGGTCAATAACAAATAATAATATATTTCATTTTAGGGCGTCTTTCTTAATACTTAAGGTGAACTTATAAATGCAACAACAATATAAAATACTTAATATCAGATGATAAAACAACAAAAATTATTAATATGAAACCACACATGATTAAGCCCTGACAAATGTGACACCAGCATGGACAAATGGAGAGTGAACAGGTGGAGAGATGGTTGGGAAAGACATGTTTTCTTGTAAACTCTGCAGATGAATTTAAGTGTCACAGGTGTGTTATTTAAGGTGCAGAAGTTCCAGGGACGTTTAGCTCCCAGAACTACCCTCCTAGGAACTAAATGGTTCCTTTGGCCGCATTGTTGTCTATGTTTTGACCGCGGGTCAAATTCCTATCGCTCGTCTTGAACGGATTTTCAAAGCCACCTCAGAGTGAACCATGGTTTGTCATTGTTGAAGGTTAAATGAGTCCTGGTGGGAACACATAAGTCCTCACAGAAGCTGATGTAGGATGTCACAGTATCAGTCAACTCATCAAGGATGTCAGTTGCAGCTTCAAAGACACTCCAATCCGTGCAGTCAAAGCAGGCCTGCAGGTCAAGCCCTGCTTCTTTGGGTCGTCACTGTTTTCACTACAGGCTTGGCAGTCTTCAGCTTCTGCCTGTATGCTGGGACGATGAGGACGATGAGGATGATGAGGACGATGAGAAGAGTACACACAGAACTAGTTTTGTAAATATAACAAACTGAAAAAGGACACACATACAAAAGATAGATAGAAAGAACAAGTGCTTTTCTGAGTTCCAGTGCATAGAACTTTTTCTGGTGTATGTGTAGGACAGAAGTCAAACTTACACCTCCAAAATGGATATATCAGGTTTCCACAACAGCTCAGAAGGAAGAGTAAAACGATGAATCCCACAGAACTCGTCATTCCTCCAATAGATTAATTCATTTTTCCAACGCTAAAAAGAACAACGAGATGAAAAAAGAAGTCAGATGAATAATATTTTGGTCTTTTAACAGAGTGAGATGTGGTTTTTCAATCAATCAAAAACCCTTAAAAGAGAACTCACCATAGTTATCCAAAAGTAAGCGCCTAATTCACGTTCCTTTTCTCTCTATGAGAAAAGAAAAAGTCTTTAAAACGCAGTCGTGAACAAAAGGTCAGATAATAAATGATCATTAAGTAGATTTTATAGTGTCTAATGTGTAATTAGCATGTTTGTGTCTGTTTTTAACTCAGAGAGAGGACAGAAGGAGTTTGGTCGGACCTTCAACCCCAATCTGTTTTTATTATTACTTAATGCCAGCAACACCTTTTTAAAGAATTCAAACAGGGACAACAAAACAGGTAAAAAGTTGTGTAAAGCTAAAAAACCACCTGGAGGAACATCTCCTGACTAATGAGGTTAATGATCAACAGGTTAGTCACATGACCGGGTCTAAAAACCCCAGAGAGGCGGAGTCTCTCAGAAGGAAAGATGGGAAGAGGTTCATCACTCTGTGAGAGACTGCGTGAGCTAATAGTTCAAGAAGCTTCAGAATAATGTTCCTCAGAGTTAAACAATGACACTGACAATAACAATAATAATAACTAGAAAGGTTGCAATTCCTGAAAGCAAATGCGTTGAAATGTTGAAGCTGAAGGCTGAAAGCTGTGAAACACAGCTGGACATGTGGAAGAGTAGTAGAAGTAGATGAAGTAGTTGAATTAGTGGAAGTGGTAGAAGTGGTGGATATAGTGGAAGGAGTTAAAGAAGTAGAAGAAGTGGAAGAAGTAGAAGAAGTGGATGTAGAAAAAGTAGAAGAAGTGGCAAAAGTAGAAGAAGTGGAAGAAGCGGAAAAAGTAGAAGAAGTAGTAGAAGTGGAAAAAGTAGAAGAAGTAGAAGAAGTGGAAGATGTAGAAGAAGTGGGAAAAGTAGAAGAAGTGGAAGAAGTGGAAGAAGAAGAAGAAGTGGGAAAAGTAGAAGAAGTGTAAGAAGTAGAAGAGGTAGAAGAAGTAGAAGAAGTAGAAGGACAGAAACAGCTCGGTGGGAGGGACCCAGCAACCTGAACAGGTAGGTTGACCAACCAAAAACAGCAGATTTATTCCAGATAAAGTGCACTGATGTTTGACAAGAGTCGACAGCGTGAGCTGTGGTTCATTGGGCTGAAGTAGCACCAAGCAGTCTTAATACAAACTTAGATTTTCTCTTGTGGAGAGCAGCGCCAGCGCTCACTCTCTGACAGTCCAAAATGACAAACAATGAGTGGATTTCATCGACTACAGAACATAATATCATTAAAAGATTCAGAGAGTTACTGCATGGGCTCTAAATCACTTCAGAAACCATTGTCTGTGAACACAGTTCATCAATGCATCCACAGATGCAGGTTCAAACTGAACCAACGAAAGAGGAAACCATATATACACCTGATCAAGAAACACAGAGACTTCTCTGGACCGGAGCTCGTTTAAGACGGACTGAGGGGAAGTGGAAAACTGTCCTGTGGTCTGATGAATCAAGACAATGCCAAACCACATTCTGCACATATTACAACAGCATGGCTCAGTAGTGGAAGAGTTCAGGTGCTGAACTGTCCTGCCTGCAGTCCTGACTCATCCCCCATTGAAAACATTTGGAGCATCATGAAACTGAAAACACAACAAAAGAGACCCTGGACTGTTGAGTAGCTGAAATGATGACTGCCCAATAACAGAAAGACTGTTCGCTGTATTAATATTAGTAGAAGACTTTTATAAACGGTGCAGCAAACATTTAAAAATGCCCCAAAATTAAAAAGGCTGTGATAACATTTTTTTAACACTTTGCCAAAGTGCTTCATTTAAAGCTACATTGTGGTTCTGTGAGCACTAAAACTGGACTTACTTGTTGGTCTAAGGACAGACTTTCCAGTAAATGTAGTCTGAGTTTGAGAAATACTTTCACAGACAAAAATCAATAAAGCACTAATATGTTCTTTACAGGAGAAAACATGTTATTCATAGTTAAAAAAATCACACTTACCACATCTAGGATGCTGTATAGATTTATAAATAGGGTTACTTTTGTGGGCCTCCTGTAGTTTTTCGTAGGCCGGGTCCAGTAGAACTTGGCTTTGTCCGTGAGATTAAAGTGCTTTACAATGTCAACATAAGTGCAGTTAGAGGGCATATCACCTACAGTGAAGACATGAAGTCACATTCATTATGACAGTTCTGTCAGATAAAGGAAACAATCACAGAATGAGATGGTAATAATCACGCTCTTAATCTTGTCTTTGAATTCAAACTTCAGAGCTTCTGTTTGACTGTCGTTCACTTTCCCTTTAGACTAAAAATATCTTCTTAATGCATGAAGACCGTCACGTTTTACCTCTTGGACAACATGTTGATCACTTCAATACTTCATCTTATGACTAATTAGGCTTCCTCTAAATCTGGAGACATTCTCATCAACCTCTGTGATGAACTCATTGAAGCAGCAGCTAAAGTTATGGACGTGGTAACAGCTGAGTAATATCAATGTGTGCTAACATGTTGATGGTTGGGACCACAGTGTGTTGTTCACTGATGGCTGAGCAGTCATGAATAAATGCTTGACAGGGGATCAGAATGTCAAAGGTTATTTTCACACCTGCAGCTGCAATGCTTTGTTCTGATTCAGATGATGTTCAGAGCATTTCTATCAACTGCTGTCGCGTCTTAATAAAACACTGATCAGCTGCTAGTCTGTTTGGAAGCAATCAGGTGTTAGAGGTCACACTTTAACAAATACTGAAGGAAGAAAAGAGCTTTGCACTGATTGGCCAATTGAGTTCCAATTCCAATTGAGTAAGTTCCAACGTTATGCAGCTGGTTGAATGAGGCTCCTTGAACTAGTTTACCCTGTAATTGGATCCAAAATTGTTGATTTTCACCACTTTTTCCCAAATATCTCACCACCATGTTAAGAGACTTCTCTGCAGGTCTTGGCATGCTGCAGAGCTGCAGGTCAAAATAACCGAACACATACCTTCAATGAGGCTCTGATTGTAGATCTGTTCATCATCAACAGGCTCTGTGGAGTTGTAGGTGCTTCCACCTGACACAAAAGAGGACACAGGTTTTTATTTTAGGATTATTTCCATGCATATGGATCCACTACTCACCAACAACTGATTATTTACCTGAAAGATTCATATTTCTGATATTTGAATTGATGATTTGTTTGTTAAATGAGACGTTTGATTGCTGCTCTAAAGAACCCAAATGAATTGGCTGAATGTCAACTTCAATGTTAAGTTGAAATAGAATAAAAATAAAATGTAAAAAACTTGCAGACCACAATTTTGAAAACTCCCATTTCTCCCATGTTCATACGTGCAGACTCAGACTGTGAGTCCTAAAACTGAATCACAAACTGAACTCCATTCATCTCCATCATTTTAGGACGGCAGAAACGTCACAGACAAAAACCCAAACCATCCGTAAAGCATTAATGAGAGTTTCCAATAGTTTGAAGTGATGGAATAATATTTCAGTTGTTATGGTACGTTAACAGATTCACCAAGAAAGCTCTTAAATATAGCTCTTTGTCCCAGGGGACAGCATTAAAGTCAAGAGGGGCTTCTAATGGTTATACAACCTAGACTGTACTGAGACTTTATCAACAGTTTGGTACTATAAATCATCACAGCATGCATATATATGAAAGATTCAAATAGTTAAAGCCAAACTTTAGACATACACACTAGCTTGCATCAAACAGAGGTGATCCAGCTTACCTGTGAAGAGGAGCAGAAAGAGGAACCCTGCAAACATCATGACGGTGGGACGTCTGCACAGTCAGTAAGGATCCCCGTCCCGTCTGCTCTCTGGAAGTGTTTGCTGGAGTGTATATATCACAGCAAAGAACAAGAAGAGAGCCGGTCACCTTTTATAACAAAAGCTTTGTGTTCTTCACCCCTCCCTCCCTTCATACAGCATCTCATAGGCTGTGATAGAAACCCACTTAATGGAACAAAGCTGCCATTAAATGACATCATCATCAACAATTAGTCGACTGTGGGCAGATCCATTTTCTCATCAAAACAAAGCTGTTTGCTCCTCACTTCCTGAGCTGTGGCTCTGAAGTTTACCAAGAAATACAGCTTTAATGGAAGAGCTTCACCCACCGTCCTCCAGGGAATAATGTGTTTACAAAGTTTAGAGAGAAGTTTGTTGTTTTAGTTCAACAACGTCTCACATAATCTACACGATGCTTTGACTTTATTTCCACAATCCATTCACACAGTCTTAGCTTGGTGAGGAGTGGCTTTGGACGCTACCTGTCAGAGCTCAGTCTCCCTCGTCATCGTGGAGGACTACTATCTCAAATCAAAGCAGAGTCAAAGTCATAAACCGGACTCTGTTCTTATCAGGAAACAAGGAGAGGAGTTCACTAGGAGTTTGAGGTTTCACGAAGGAGATGGATTTGCCAGAAGGTTGGGGAAAGGGGGCCGAATGTAAGCTTTAGCTGGTGAAGTCTGATGATGTGTTTTTAAAGTTAAATTTAAAAAGCTCATCGGGGCAGGCAAAGGTCAAAACCTGAAGAAACAAAGTCCAACATGAGCGAGTTAATCAGAGTTACAAGATCCATTCCTTAATGTGGTTTCTCCTGTTTCCCCCCTTGTGCCTTCATGTCTGAAAGAAACCGTGCTAAGGTGCCCTGATGGATTCTGCAGTAGTTAAAGTTCCTCCTCTGGTGCCCTATCAGTGGAAAACACATGAAAAAGCTCCCTCTGGATCCCTCTGTGTATCTTTATGTGCATGAATCAGGATTTGGTGGAGTAACTCTCCTCCATCTTTTCCCTCACTGTCCGGTGACGTCGTGAGGGAAATCCAGGAGCTCGGCTTTGTTTGACTCTTCAGGTGATCTCCAAATCAGGCACTCATTCAGCTGCATGAGGAGTGCCCGTGTTGAAGTTCTACAGAATCGCTTCCATGCATGCAGAGAGGTTTCCCTTCATGTTTCCAATCTGACATCTGGAAACTGAGACTAGCACACACTCTGGGTCAGGTATTATGAGGAAACAGCAGAGTTAAAGATAGACACCAAACCTGCAAACCCCTCTCTGGACCCCTTCTTTAACAGAAACACAAACTCTGTTTGATGCAATATCATGGTTTATTTCTTTATTCATGTTTCATAATGACAATGATCAGAAACAGAAGCTCACACACTCAGAACTATGACTTCATTGTGCCGTATGTAGTCCTCTGTTGGTACGGTAGGACAGTATGTGTGTGTGCTGAGTGTTGGTTTTTATATACGTGTGAGGACATGATAGATAGATAGATAGATAGATAGATAGATAGATAGATAGATAGATAGATAGATAGATAGATAGATAGATAGATAGATAGATAGATAGATAGATAGATAGATAGATAGAAAGCCCTCAGAGCGGTCTCTAATCTGAGCACTGGATGGATGGATTGATAAATGGATGGTTGGCTAGAGGGATGGATGGATATGTGGATGGATGGAGGGAGGGAGGGAGGGAGGGAGGGATGGATGGATGGATGGATGGATGGAGGGAGGGATGGAGGGAGGGAGGGATGGATGGATGGATGGCTGGCTGGAGGGAGGGAGGGAGGGAGGGAGGGAGGGAGGGAGGGATGGATGGATGGCTGGAGGGAGGGAGGGAGGGAGGGAGGGAGGGAGGCAGGCAGGGAGGGAGGGAGGGAGGGAGGGCTGGCTGGCTGGCTGGCTGGATAGATAGATAGATAGATAGATAGATAGATAGATAGATAGATAGATAGATAGATAGATAGATAGATAGATAGATAGATAGATAGATAGATAGATAGATAGATAGATAGAGGGAGGGATGGATGGCTGGAGGGATGGATGGAGGGATGGATGGAGGGATGGATGGATGGATAGATAGATAGAGGGAGGGAGGGAGGGAGGGAGGGCTGGCTGGATGGATGGAGGGAGGGAGGGAGGGATGGATGGATAGATGGATGGAGGGCTGATGGATGAATGGAGGGATGGATGGATATGTGGATGGATGGATGGCTGAATGGATGGATGAACAGATAGATAGATAGATAGATAGATAGATAGATAGATAGATAGATAGATAGATAGATAGATAGATAGATAGATAGATAGATAGATAGATAGATCTTTTCTGTGTCTGCTGTGTGTAAATATTTCCAGACACCTTTGTGTGTACGCAGCACGAGATATACTTGAAGACCATCACAGAGTTGTTTCTAATGATACAGAGCGACAGTAAGGATACATTCATTACTAACATGCCACAGGTGTATATCAGAACGCAGGCACACAGTTGTCCCGATGCAGGCTGAGGCTGAAACAACATGCTTTCATTCAGCCGAGTTATCAAATATGTGATACATGCTGTTTAATGTCAGACTGTGAAAGTCTGGTCAATCCAATCCAGGCTTGTCTGCTCCACTTATCATAAGAGACGTTAGAAGGGTTTCTCCTTGAAGTCCCCAGAACATGTTAACTCTGGTTTTTGTTCTGCTTGTTTCTAAAACAGAGGCCGGCTGCTTTTATTCATCCTCTCTCTCTCTCTCTCTCTCTCTCTCTCTCTCTCTCTCTCTCTCTCTGATTCTATTCTACCTTTATCATTACTATTATAATTGTTATTATATTTCTAACTATGTAAGTACATTGTTGTATTCTCCTGTCCCGTGTTGTAAGCTGCTGGAACAAAAGAATTTCCCCCAACAGGGATCAAATAAAGTCTATCTTATCTTAAGGACTAAATACCTGATGTCACTAATAAACCTGTCCTCGTTGGCTTTACTAGAGCAGAATGGACTTGGAGGACGCAGGATTGATCTTCAAAATGAACCCATTGACTCTAAACATCTTGAAACAATGGCCCAATCTCAATGTCCTCCCTGAGCCCTGAGCCCTTCTTGACTTAATTGACGTCACCTGGAAAGTGATTGAGGGCAGGAGGCTGTAAGGGCTCAGACTGTAGAACTGGACTGGGACAGCACTTTGAGACTTCTCATGCAAACCTGCATGAAGTCATGAAGCTCACCTTAGTGATGTTAGGAATTTTTACTGCACATGAACTCTGGGTAATTCCCTTACACTAAGTCTGCACAAATGCCCACTTATGGAAAGGGGGCATAAAGGGCTCAAAGAGTCAGAGAGAGATCCCTCACACACTTGATGATTTGACAGTGGGACAGCCTTAAGCCCTCACGGACTCAGTGGGAACGCGCCTCAGAGTCAGTGAGTGTTTGAGGGTGGACATTGAGATTGGGACGATGACTTCAGTTTGCTGTTCCTTTCATTATTTAGAACCAATTGTTTTCTTCATTAAACCAATGTGCAAACAGAACGCCATGGAACAGAGTGGTAGATATGAAATAGAACATGAAGTAGATTCTGTTGATGGTTTTGGTCATCCTGGTCCAGTAGCCGGGTTTCTCTTCTTCCTTCCTGCTGCTGAGAAGCAGAGCCACTGTTTTTAAAACCTCCCTCAGCTCCTCGAATAGATTCTCTGAGTCGTGGGACTCCTCGGTCAGCTGGCTGCTGCTAACCTGCAAAAAAGTCATTTAAAGCAACTATAAGGAGTTTAGCTGATCACCAAACACACTGAAGTTAAAACTGAAGCCTCCTTATGACCTACACACACATAAGAGACCATCAACACAGAGGCCAGACCAGATCCATGACGGCTCTGAATCAGTCTGAAGTGATTTTATCTTTGTGAATATGTAGGTGTTACTAGACTACATTACAACTACTTCATCTGGTTGTTTTCTTCTCTGGAGTTACAGAAAGGCATGCTGGGAAATATTCATCTGAGCATCAAAATGCATTAAAGGGATATTTCAGTGTTCTTGAAGTGGGGTTGTGTGAGTTACATGTCACTAGTTAGTGCACACAATGAATGCCGGTCAGCTCGGCCCCTTTCATGAGAAACTGTCAGGAGAAACAGAAGGCAAGCTGGGCTACAGTTCTCTGCAGACGGGGCCAAGTCTGCCACGAAATCTAACCGATGTGGAAAGACTCCGACCCGAGGACTCATCTCGGTTTATGTGTCGCTCAACTGAGACATTTTTCAGCACTTCACCATCAGAAAGCTACGACGGCATTAAATACATTAAATGTGTGAGTTTCTAAATTTACCCATTTGGGAGATTTTGAAAGGTTTGAAATCACAGGACTGAAGAAAGAGATAAACCACCACACACACTCACACCCACACGCCGTTGGACCGTGGGTGGAAGGTGGAGCAGCTGGAGGAAGCATGCACAGAACATGAGAAGATGAACATGACACAACGAAAGGCCCCCCAACAATACAGTTATAACACCTCATTTATCTGGAACTGCATGCAGACACCAATCTCTACACTCTCCTCACTTGATATCTCAGGGTCTGCCCTCCAGTGGTTCAAGTCCGACCTCACAGGGAGATCTTTTAGAGTATCATGGAGAGGAGAAGTGTCCAATATGCATGGCTTATCAACAGGGGTACCTCAAGGGTCAGTGCTTGGTCCCCTCCTGTTCTCAACATACACCACATCACTTGGTGCAGTGATCCGCTCCCGTGGCTTTCCCTATCACTGCTATGCAGATGATACACAGCTTTTCCTGTCTTTTCCACATGACGACACAACTGTCTCAGCTCGGATCTCATCCTGCCTTGCTGACATTTCTAAATGGATGAGGGAACGTCACCTACAGCTCAACCTGTCCAAGACTGAGCTTATTATCATTCCAGCCGGTCCCACTATGGACCCACAGATCAATATCCACTAAGTCTGCCTGAAATCTGGGTGTCATGATCGATGACCAGCTAACCTTCAAGGTTCATGTTGCCTCGATTGCTCGGTCCTGCCGTTTTTCCCTCTATAACATCAAGAGGATCAGACCCTACCTGACAGAACACGCAACACAGCTCCTGGTTCAGGCTCTTGTAATGTCACGCATTGACTACTGCATCTCTCTCCTGGCAGGCCTCCCTGCATGCACAGTTAAACCTCTGCAAATGATCCAGAACGCAGCAGCAGCACGTCTGGTCTTCAACCAGCCTAAGACAGCTCATGTCACTCCCCTGCTCATGCTGCTACACTGGCTTCCAGTTGCAGCTCGCATCAGATACAAAACTCTAATCATGACTTACAAAGCAGGAACCAAAACTGCTCCAGTTTACCTGGAACCCCTCATCCAGGTCTACTGCCCTTCTCGCCCGCTACGCTCAGCCTCTGAAAAGCGCCTAGTGCTTCCAGCACACAAGGCCTCAAAATCACTAGCTGGACTCTTCTCTTCTGTTGCCCCTAAATGGTGGAATGAATTGTCCAACTCCATTCGATCTGCAGAGTCCCTCTCTACTTTCAAGACCCAGCTCTTTAGGAAGCACTATGCACTTAGCTAGACTGTTCTCCACTGTTGACCCCAGTGGCAGATCATGTCTTCCAGCTACAGTTGACTCCACTGTCCTGCTCTACTCTGGGACTCTGTGTTCAGGTCTTGAGTGACCCAGCACTTGGTACTTTGGTCATTATTGTGGTGATGTTAATTGTTGATGATGATAATGGAAGGTCTTAAATGGTTTGGTTGCTTCATTGTAGATGTTCCTTATTTACTTTGTGCATTGCCTTTACACTGCTTGGCAGTACCTGCACCCAAATGGACTTGAAGCTCTTTGTTCCTCTTACTGATCTTGTTTCCTCTTGTCTAGATCTTTGCTTGTGTTGTTCTTGTTCTCGTATGTACGTCGCTTTGGATAAAAGCGTCTGATAAATGACATTGTAACCAATCTGCTGTCTCTCTGGTTCCTAACATTTGAGTCCAGTTTTGTTATTGGTGCTCTGTATCTGTGGGATTAACAGGAAATACACAGTAAGAGACTTCCTGACCTCTTGTACCTCAGGCAGCAGCTCTGGGGGCATCTCACCAGGGGACACATCAAAGACACGCCTGCAGGGAACTGATATATACACATCTGCAAAAATGCATTCCACAGGTTAGTGCATGCTCAAAGTAGCAACAATTATAAAGGATTATAAATGATTATTTGTTCTATTTTCAATCAGAAATACATCTGCAAGCTTTGCTCCTTGTTGAATCTCACCTCTAAAGAATTTTTGCATTCTTCCTGGTTTCTCTCCACAGTTGTCTTCTGGGCTTTGGTCTTCATCTGCCTCTTTGTCCTGGGACACATCGTCTTTTTCCTTCAGGTACATCATCAAGATCGTCTCCAAGAGGCTCAGCATCATGAAACCAAAAGCCCCGATACAATAGATCGCTGAAGAAAGAAAGAAGCAGTGTGAATACCTAAAGACACGTTTCTACCTACACATTGAGTCAGTATGTGCTGCTGAAGAGCAATCACTAGAGGAAGACTCTGGGCTTCTTCACCTATAAGGGGGATCCTGTCTGAAGAAGAAGGCAGAATATCATTCAGAATCAGCTGCATCACCGTGACAGCCAGCATCACAGTGACCTTGAAGCTGAGCTTCTCACCTCCGCTCTCTGAGATGAGGAAGGAGGCCAAGTCCAGAAACAAGAAGAACTGGATGGGGAGTATGAAGTTGACCACATAGAGGACTGATCGCCTCTTTATGGTGACCTATGAAATCATTTTTAAGATTATGGAATTACAATTCAGTCAGAATTATTCAAACTAAACTTTTTCAGTATCAAACAAAAACAATAACTTGAGAGAAAATAAAACCAAGTGAAGCAGAAAGATGTCCTCTCAACAAGTCAGTAACTAAGTCAGTAAAATGGAGGAACATGGAGGAACATAGTCCATCTCCTGCTAAATGAAATGTAGGATTCCAGTATTGTGTTAAAAAATCAGGTATGTGTTGATGCATAGAAGCTAATGCTCTGCAGCGGTTGTTCATGTTGTTAAATGGATATAATCAATATGTGTATTGTTACTGACCTATTCTGACAAGACACAACAACGAGGTCTCTGAAATGTAATGAAGAAAATATTAAAATAAGTGTGTGTATCAATGTCTGTACTTACCGTGTAAATGAGCAGGCTTCTGAAAGTGTTAAAACTGTAGACCTCTTTGGTTTCCACGGTCACGTTCATGAGAAGCCACTCAGACTCATCCTTCATGTCCTTACGAGTTTTATTTAATATATCTTTATTACTGCGCCGTGGAAGAAGCTTTATTTCATCATCTGAGGTTGGAGAAAAAACAGTGTTAGGGTTACATTCCAGTTTAAACAGAGACAAAGTGTCTGGTATGTTTGTATTGGTGAAGTTATAGTCCTGTACTAGCCTGGCGTCCCCAGACCCTTTGATATTACTGAATGGGTCTAGATCTGCTCATTTCCTTTCCCCAGAGGGTGTTAGCAATGGCTGCATCAGGAGTGCCTCATGAAGAAGTTGGACAGACCTACAACCAATCAGAGCGATGCAGCGTGCGACTTAGCACAGAGCAACAGAAACAGACTGTGCCGACCTGATGTTTGTAATCTCAGAACCCGCCCAATTTTAAATAAAGGACCACGATTGGTCCGGTGTATCTGAGGTCAGCGGCTCTTGAACCACCTTCAAGCGAAAACCAATGAGCTGTCTGATGGGTCTGTCAACGCCAGGCTAGTCTTTCATTACATCCATGTAATGTGCAAAACATGTACACACATGCATTCAGACGTATACAGACTCACAGTCATGTTGGATTGACCTGAAGGTTAGGCTGCAGTTCTGAGTGTCAAAGGGAAATTTGTAAAAGTTCATCTTGCAGGTGCTGACCAGCACCATTCCATTTATAAGACGTATCCGTCCACCATAGACCACATTGAGATATGGAGTCTGAGAGATCTTGTCTTTTTCTGTTCTGTGAGAGAAAAAACAAACACATGGTTAAACCTTTGTTCAGTTTGAATAACGTGTTACACTTTACACCAGTCTCACTGAAAGCATGCTTTAAACTACAACTGATTTAAGAAAGTCACATTGTGTTCTTTTGTCTTTGATTTGATAATATAACTAAACACCATACATTTGAACAGAGATACACATGTGTGTTATTCATGCAGAGAAACACAACGTTTAACATTTCTATCATTTGGGAACAGACAAGCTTTCACAGACATCTGTCCAGGATGAACCCAGAGAATTAAGAGAGACGCTGAAGTTACTGAAACTGTTTATCACGTTACTGTGTTAGCATGCCAACGGTTATGTTAGCGACTAAAGTGACTCAACCTTTGTGTCTAAGTTGTTTGGTTGGTTAAAATTCTGATAGAATTAGCCTAACAGCGCATATAGAGCATAGGTTACTAACTGGCGGACAGCCAAAACAGAGGGCTCTAATATGAAATCTGACGGGCGCTTCTTTTTTAAACGGCACAGCTTTTGTAGTCTTCACGGTAGTGGTGCAGCAGATGAGGAAACATATGTACCGATTGCATGCGAGTTAAGCCATTCCACGTGATACTACTCAGCCAATCAAATCTGTGCATTCCAGGCATTAAACATTGCGACTATACAGATCAGACAGACGAGAGAGTTAGAGGCAAGTTAAACGTGAAAGGATGGTGGAAAGAAAAAGAAAGATAGCGATAAAGTTAGGGAAAAAAAGGGAGATAAACAGAGGGGTGTGACAGAGAAATGGAGCGATACAGACGACTGCGCTGGAGAAAGTTTAGAAAGTAAGGAACAAATGGCCCTCTCCATAAAAGAAAAGTGCGCAGCGAAAATAGAGCATTTAATTCAGACTGGACAGACTCATTTCTGTTTATACTTCCCACTCGAAGCACTAAACCAGCTCATCTCATATGATCAGAAACCGTGGCACTTATTAAAAGAGTTAACGTGAAACGCCATTATGAGACAAAACATGAAGGTTTTGAACAAACACACTCAGATCTGAAGTGAGTGCTGAACATGGTCCTGAATGATTGGGACCCCTGACTGCCACCGGTTTGGGAGTTAGTTTAACTCTCAGAGAGTGTTTATTGATTTAAGTGCGTCATCTGTTATTATTTTTATTATTATTGTTTTGTTTTTTTTATCTCTAAATTAAATTTAACAACTTAGTTTTAAAGACACCTCGTGAAAAATAACAGATCAAATTTTACTGCAATGTAAGCTTCTTTCAGGGATTTGAATTCATGTTTTTGTTGTTTATATATCAATCATTTTGTGTTTTCCTTTTTTCCTAATTAAATTTCCAGCACAAATAGTCACATAAATATTCACCAGATCGCAGGAATAAAGTGTTAGGTCCTCAAGGTTCCCTCGGGGAGGACCCCCAGACCCCCCTTTGCCTCATATGTTTAAATGAATCCTAAATCTTGGGTATCCGGTCTAAAAGGGAGTGCTGTTCTATTTTCCTTGCCCCTTCCCCTCGAAGCAGCCAGATTACACCACCGATCATTCTTCTGTTCAATCCTGTGTGATCAATAAGTGCACCTGATTAAAGGCAAGTGTGATAAGGTCCATGTGATAAAAATCATTTCCTGCCGAACACTCAAAGTTGTTAACCCTGGTTGAAATATTTTTTTCAAAAGTTTTTGTATTGCATTAATTTAAGTTGACAGTCAGGTATTATTAAATGCAGATACAGTATATCACACTACATAGTTAAACATTATGATTTTTCGGACCTTTGCTTCGAGAAATTTTATCCCAACTGGACATCTTGCAATTTTCGTTGGATACCGTTGATATAGAGGCTATAGTCCTCGTAGCAGGAGGTTCGACTCTGCCTCTACCATTTGCTGCATTTATGCAAAACACGCAGCACTGTAACTTCATTCATAAACTAATCTCCAGACACTCCGACGTCAAATTGCTAAAAAAAAAAAAACACACAATCAAACCGGCCACGGTGCACAGGGAGAGCGGACCGCACACAGGATCAAACACATCCTAAATGTCCATATAGAAACTGCAGTTTCTCTGATGTCTTTGTAACTAAAGAGGTTTCTCATAAAACACTCTGTAGCGTCTCCCTGCTCTAACGTCTTCTAACAAAGAAACATTCACCTTCCCTGGTGTCCGCCCCTCCTATCTTACCTTCCCATCCAGGAGCAAAACTATCAAACTAACAAAATGAGAGCAAAAATTAAATAATAACATCCATGACTTCAACAAAACAACAACAAATAAATGACTAGAAGTTGAATAATCACATCCATGAAATGATGGAAAAAGCTCCAACACTAAAGTTAATGAAAGAAATGTTTTCTACACATCTGAAAGGTCCCACACAGTCAGTCCAGGTTCAGACTGTCTTTGGTTTGGATTTAAAAAGCTACCCCCAAAAAATATTAACAGTGAGGACTGGACTCGAATTCTTGTCTGGGCACTCGTACTGGACTTGGACTCTAAAAGATGATTTATACTTCTGTGTTGATTCGAAGGCGTAGCCTACGCCGGGGGTCCGCGTAGCTCCCGTACCTACGCAGAGGCCTACGCATGTAGCTGACGTGCACCTCCTCCAAAATCTTTTTTTTTTTTTTTTTTTTTTTCTCTTGTCTGCATATATATTTCTGGTTTGTGTCATGTTTGTCACAAACTGTCAAATATTTATGCAATTTATTCTTGCAGCAAAAGAAAAGAAAGAAAACCTTTTTCTTCTGTGCTTGTGACTGTGTGCATGAGACCATCACCATCCCTCTTAGAACTCTGGCCTATCTTTTATTGACAGCTAATATCATGTTCTGTAAAAGAGGGCGTGCACACCTAGGTGGGCCAAAAAAAATAAATAAATAAGAGAAAGTGAAAGAAAGATTACATAAGGATATACAAAGGGACAGGGAGAGAGAAGGAGAGAGAGACCTAACACACTTAGATGGAGAGGGACCATCTCACCATGATGCCAAAAAAAAACTCTGTGTGGTGATATTAATGATTAAGCAACCCTTAGTGTCCACAATCATTACTGAAGCTTGGGTCAGAGGGTTGCCACCGTGCTGTGTTCTATTTGTGTAACAAGACCACCACTGGTGCAGATGAAACCACTTGGGTCAGATCAGCCGAGCGGTACGGCTCGGCACCCGGGCCGCGAGAGCCGTCAGACCGAAGGACCCAACCCGCCGCGGGAGACCCAGGCCAGGGGACAAGCCAAGGACCCAGACCGGAAGCAAGCAGGTACCGCCGGAGCACCCAGGGCGACCCCCAAGTCACCCAGTAGGAGGAAAGGGGGGCGAGGGGGGAGAGATCCCGCAGCCCCCCCAAGGGACACCCCCACAACACCGCCCCCACAGCCCCCCAAGACGGAGCCAAAGGAGCCACCAGGGCCGAGGGGGCCCGGCACCAGGAGCAGACAGCCAGGCAGACGGGCAGGACCAGGACCAGAGCCCACCAACCGGCGCGCCGTAGCGGGGGGAGGGCGGAGGCGGCAGGGCCAATCCCACCTGCCCCCCCCAGACAGCCCGACCACTCCCCCCAGCCACGCCCCCCACCCACGCCCCGCGACTGATTGACCAGGCCGCGGGGGCATGGAGGGACACCCCAATGGCTGCCGTAGTAACACCCCCCCAGCTGCGCGCCACCCCACCCCCCCAAGAGGACCGCGAGGGAACCCCGGGAAACCCGGCCCCGAGGGCAGCCGCGGACCAGGCCTCCACATGGGAGGGGGCAGCAGGGGGGCGGAGGGTGACAGGGACACCAGCCACCCACCCAGCCCCGATGGACCCCCAACGAGTAGGGCCGAGCCAAACACTGAGGCCCCGCCAAACCTGATCTGTGTGTGTGTGATATGATTTGAATTTTGTTTTGTTTGTTTTTTTGTTGTATGTATGTTTGCTAGTGAGGTGGATTAAAATAGGGGGGGCAGGAAGGGAGGCGGGAGAGAGGGGGGAGAGCCGTAGTGCACTACTGCATCACAATCCGCCGCCCCCCCCCCGTATAAAACCCGCCCCCCCGACCCTATATCTTTACCTATATCAGTATCTAGTGAGGTGCATTAAAATAGGGGGGGGGCGGGAGAGAGGGGGGAGAGCCGCAGCGCACTACTGCACCACAATCTGCCCCCCCCCCCCCAGTATAAAACCGGTCCACCCAACCCACACCCCCCACCCCATGTCTTTACCTATATCAGTATCTAGTGAGGTGCATTAAAATAAGGGGGTGGAAGGGAGGCGGGAGAGGGGGGGGAGAGCCTTGGGGCACCAATGCCCCATCATCTGCCCCTCCCCCCTGTATAAAACCCGCCCACCCATCAGCACCCCCAACCCTATTGTCTTTTTTTTTTTTTGTCTAACTGTTCTAGTGTAGTGCGTTAAAAGAGGCAGGGCCCGTCTGCGGCAAGCCCACTCCAGGGGGCCCTAGGGCGGTGGCACTCCAGCAGTCCCCGACCTCCTCCAAAATCTAACTACCCGTAGAATCTACGTGGATCCCTAGTCCTGTGACTGGTCCGCTAAGCAGCATTGTATTTGCCACATTTGCAGCACTTCCAGGATCCCCGCTCATCGGCCGTGTATTTCATCTCCTCCTCTCTATTCTTCATGTAATCATGTCTGTATGATAAACAGCAACATGTATCAGCTGTAGATTAACAGAACACGCTCTGAATCTCTATGGAAAAGTAAACAGAGATCGTAGCGGGGCCGGAAGCCGGCGACCAGCTATCAGAGAGACCACACTGCCCTCTAGTGTTTAGGAGGAGGATTGCAATGCGACACGGACACATCGACGCACAAGTATGTGGGTTTCATTTCCGCGTCAGCCCCTGCTGCGTAGGGGAGACGCAGAAGTATAAATCAGCCTTTACACTGAGGACTCGGACTAGACTTGGACTCTAACACTGAGGACTGGACTCTGACTCAAGGTTTGCTGACCTGACTACAACACTGCTGTTATCAGTGTATAAAGTAAAAGGATGAATCTCCTTAATGCAAACAGGCTAACTGTGGTGTTACTCATGACGATGCCAGCCTGTCTATCTCCTTCTATGGTGTGGTCTTTGTTGAATGGCCTTCGTCTCTCTCTTACTGCCCTCTAGTGGTCTGGCGGTGTAGTTTTTTTTTTTATTTTTATACCTCACCGGCCTGATTATCATTATCTACTCTGGACTTCAGGCCACAGTGAAAACTCTGACAACAACGGGCCACATGACCCATTTAGTTCCTTGAAGGGGAGTTACTGGAACTGAAAGTTCCTGGTATTTCTGTTTGAAAAGCGCCTCATGAAAGTGGAAGGTATCATAGATGTGGATAGTTAGTATATAGTAGAACAGAAGTCAAACTTACACCTCTTCAATGGTTATATCTGGTTTCCACAACTGCTCAGTAGGAAGAGTAAAAGAAAAAATATAACAGAACTCTCCAAACGTCCATTTGATGAATTCATTCTCCCAATCCTAAAAAGAACAATGAGATGAAAGAAGCAGTTAGATGAATAATATTTTGGTCTTTTAACAGAGTGAGGTTATTATTATTCAGTCCATCAAAAACTCTTTAGAGAGAACTCACCATAAGTATCCAGATGTAAGAGACTAATTCACGTTCCTTTTCTCTCTATGAGAAGAGAAAAAGTTCACTGTTCACATCAGTTACTGCAACTTTTCAAATGTTAATTTGACACAGTCGGGAACAAAAGGTCAGATAATAAATGATCATTAAGTAGATTTTATAGTGTCTAATATGTAATTAGCATGTTTGTGTCTGTTTTTAACTCAGAGAGAGGACAGAAGGAGTTTGGTCAGACCTTCAACCCCAGTTCTAAAAAAGCTGTGAGACTGTGTAAAATGTTGATTAAATATAGACTTTAAATGATTTAAAATTATTAACATCTGTTTTTATTATTACTCAATGCCAGCAACACCTTTTTAAAGAATTAGAACAGGGACAACAAAACAGGTAAAAAGTTGTGTAAAGCTAAAAACCACCTGGAGGAACATCTCCTGACTAATGAGGTTAATGATCAACAGGTTAGTCACATGACCGGGTCTAAAAACTCCAGAGAGGCGGAGTCTCTCAGAAGGAAAGATGGGAAGAGGTTCATCACTCTGTGAGAGACTGCGTGAGCTAATAGTTCAACAGCTTCAGAATAATGTTCCTCAGAGTGACAGAGAATTAGTGGATTTCATCATGTTATTTTTATATAATGTAAAAGTAATTTATATAAAACAGACCTAAAAACAAAAATAACCAATAACAGAAAGACTGTTCGCTGTATTAATATTAGTAGAAGACTTTTAAAAACGGTGCAGCAAACATTTAAAAATGCTAAAAATTAAAAAGGCTGTGATAACAGTTTTTTAACATTTTGACAAAGTGCTTCATTTATAGCAGACATGGGCAAAATACAACCTGTGGGCCATCTCGAGCCGGCCCGGAACATCCTCAGAGAAATAGGAAAAGAAAAGAAAAAATAATAAAAGTCTATGAATCCCGAGATAAATCACTGCGATGAGCCTGTACTACTATTTCTATTTCAGCAGAGGGTGCTGTCTACATTTAGATTGTACTAAGACCCCCAAATTGAGAGTGTCAGTGTCAAAGGTTAGTAATGTTTACATTGGTGGATGAATAGGCTGCAGAACACTATGTTATGGTGCATACTTCCAAAAAGAGGAAAGTGGACTCTGAATGTTGTGTTTTTAATCAAGAGTGGACTTACAAATACTTCGTCACAAGTGTCAGTTCAAAGGCAGTGTGTTTGATATGCCAAGAGAGTATGGCAGTGTTCAAGGAATACAACATTAAGAGACACTTTTCAACTAAGCATGCTAACTATGCCACAAGCTTGTCATTGTGGGAGAGAGAAGAAAAAGCCGTGAAATTATCTTCCAATTTAATTGCCAGGCAGAATATCTTTACAAAGCAGACAACCATCCAAGAATCGGCAACGAAAGTGAGTTACATGCTGTCGCACAAGCTTGCGAAACAGAGCAAGCCGTTCTCTGACGGGGAATTTTTGAAAGACTGTATGGTAGAGGCGGCTAGCATACTGTGCCCTGAGAACAAAGCCCAGTTTGAAAACGTCAGTCTGTCTCGTCGCACAGTCACCAGGCGTGTTGAAGTAATTGATGAAGAGTTGTCCAGTGAATTGTCAAAGAAGGCAGAGGACTTCACACACTATTCCATCGCGCTGGACGAGAGCACGGACATCAAAGATACCGCCCAGCTACTTATTTTCAGTCGAGGAATAAATGACAGATTTGAAATAGTGGAGGAATTTCTTGCAATGGAGTCGATGAGGGGGACAAAAAGGTGTCAGGATGTTTGGAGAGACTGAACCTGCCATGGACTAAACTGCTGAATTTGACCACTGATGGATCCCCGAACCCCACCGGGAAGAACGTCGGTCTCCTGCGGAGGATACAGGACCGGGTAAGAGAGGACAGCCCAAACTCAGATTTGATCTTTCTACACTGCATAATTCACCAGGAAGCCCTGTGTAAATCTGTGTTACAACTTGACCATGTCGCGAAAACAGTGGTGAAACGTGTGAACTTTATCCGGGCTCGAGGGCTTAACCACCGCCAGATTATCCAGTTACTGGAGGAAAGTGAGGCAGAACACACAGACGTGCTGTACCACTCAAATGTTCGCTGGCTGAGCCTGGGCAAGGTGTTTCGCTGTGTGTGGGATTTGAGAGGCGAGATATGGACGTTTCTGGAGACTGCTGGTAAAGCTGACGAGTTTGCAGACTTGCAAGACCCCGCTTGGTTGTGTGACTCTGCATTCGGAGAGGATGTAATGAGCCATCTGAAAGACCTCAATCTGAAGTAGCAGGGGAAGAATATGTTTGTGCATGAGCTGTATTCATACATGCAAGCGTTCAAAGCCAAGCTGACCCTTTTTTCCCAACAAATGACCAACAAGTGCTTCACACATTCACACATTTCAACGCTGGATACCATGGATGTGCCACTCTGCCACTCCAACAGTTACAGCAGTACTCTCACAGATCTCCATTCTGAGTTCAACCGGCGTTTCTCCGACTTCGCTAAGATTGAACATGAACTGGACCTGGTGTCCTCTCCCTTTTCATTTGACAGGGAGAAAGCGCCCGCGGATGTGCAATTAGAACTGATTGACATTCAGTGTGACCCTGCTCTCAAAGAAAAGTTCACTACATCCACACTGGACCACTTCTGCTGCTCACTGAAGGAAACGCAGTTTCCAAACATGTGCAGCACGCACAGAGGATGCTTGTTTTGTTGGCTCCACTTACATGTGCGAGCAAACTTTTTCTGTGATGAACTACAACAAATCACGTTACAGATCACGGCTGACGGATAAACATCTGTCGTCTGTATTGCGCATTTCAACTTCAGACATGACGCCAGACTTTGATGATCTTGCTAAAAGAGGTGACCGTCTCAACTGTTCCCATTAGCTAAATGACATGGGTAGATGATTCTTTTCACGTTGGTGTCATTTACAAATCAAAAACGTTTACAAAGGTAAAAATCGTGAATTGATAAGATAAATGTGTTTGTTCATAAATAGTTCATATTCATCTTTCCTTCAGTCAGTAATGCAGGACTGCACTGCAATGATATGAAAGTTCAAGTTAAATGCACAAGTTAAAATGGTCAGAAAAGTATTAGAAAATACAATTATTTAAGTAAATCTGGAAAAAGATGTATACAAAGATTATTGTATATCCTGACCATGTATTTTCCACAACTGGTCTGAATATTAATATTTTTTTCATCTGTTGTGAAATGGAGAATCAATAAAGGACACACTTTGTGCTGTCAAAAGAAAAAAGTGTCTTCTTCATCCCACCAATGCTTACAAGAACAGATTTCTAACAATACATGTTTCATTAATGACCTTTGTTAGTGCATATCATGGTGCATATCATACAATTGGCCAATATAGGCTAATTTAAAAGATGATTCTGCATTCACGAGGACTGTCTTATGTAGGCTGAGTTTCATTTTAATTGTAACCTCAGAAAACACCAATGTGTGGCCCTTCACCTCCTCATCTAAGTCAGTATGGTCCTCAGGAAAATAATGTTGCCCACCCCTGATTTAAAGCTACAGTGTGGTTCTGTAAGCACTAAAACTGGACTTACTTGTTGGTCTATGGACAGACTTTCCAGTAAATGTAGTCTGAGTTTGAGATTTACTTTCACAGACAAAAATCAATAAAGCACTAATATATATATATATATATATATATATATATATGTTCTTTACAGAAGAAAACATGTTATTCATAGTTAAAAAAAACACACTTACCACATCTAGGATGCTGTATAGATTTATATCCAGGGTTACGTTTGTGGGCCTCCTGTAGTTTTTCGTAGGCCGGGGAAAGTAGTACTTGGCTTTGTCCGTGAAGTTGAAGTGCTTCATCATGCCACCATAAGTGCAGTTAAAGGGCAGATCACCTACAGTGAAGACATGAAGTCACATTCATTATGACAGTTCTGTCAGATAAAGGAAACAATCACAGAATGAGATGGTAATAATCACACTCTTAATTTTGTCTTTGAATTCAAACTTCAGAGCTTCTGTTTGACTGTCGTTCACTTTCCCTTTAGACTAAAAATATCTTCTTAATGCATGAAGACCGTCACGTTTTACCTCTTGGACAACATGTTGATCACTTCAATACTTCATCTTATGACTAATTAGGCTTCCTCTAAATCTGGAGACATTCTCATCAACCTCTGTGATGAACTCATTGAAGCAGCAGCTAAAGTTATGGACGTGGTAACAGCTGAGTAATATCAATGTGTGCTAACATGTTGATGGTTGGGACCACAGTGTGTTGTTCACTGATGGCTGAGCAGTCATGAATAAATGCTTGACAGGGGATCAGAATGAAAGTTCCAACGTTATGCTGCTCTATTTAAGATAACCCTAAAGTCTCTGTGGTGCAACCAAACAATGAAGAGACTGAAGTTACAAACTAAGTTCAATGCAGAGCTGAGTGAGGACTTTACACCCTACCTTTAGAAGACGTGCAACAGACCCCTGATCTGGTTTTACAGCCAAGCAAACACTCTCTCAGAATAAAGCTTTCTTCTGCAGTACATACCTTCACCACTCATTAAAACCTCGTAGTCAACAGGAGGCTCTGTGTGATCAGGAGGCTCTGTGTGATCAGGGGTACTTCCACCTGAAACAAAAAGTTTACATGTTTTTATGTTCTGATTATTTCTACATATAAACATTCAATGAACACATTTTGTAGAAGTTTCCTTCAGTTAAAGTTCTCCGTTTCAGATCTATCAGCTGTCATGAAAATCAAGAGCAGGTTTTTACTGTTTTCCTCTCAGGACTGGATGGAGATTATATTTCAGAGTCCTAAAGTCAGACTTTAGAACTTTATTTGTCCACTATGTAGAAAACTGTCTTCGGCTTCACACAGACAAACAAACAATACAACATTCAATGACAAGAACCAAGAGAGGACTTGGGGTTCTTCCTTTAAAGTCAATATAAACATATATATATACAGACACATAGACATAAAAATAGGTATATACACATACATACACGCACACATAAAAGCACATATACATACATATAAACACACA
>NW_023260026.1:55000-64429 GCF_009762535.1 Notolabrus celidotus
ATTTGACAGTGGGACAGCCTTAAGCCCTCACGGACTCAGTGGGAACGCGCCTCAGAGTCAGTGAGTGTTTGAGGGTGGACATTGAGATTGGGACGATGACTTCAGTTTGCTGTTCCTTTCATTATTTAGAACCAATCGTTTTCTTCATTAAACCAATGTGCAAACAGAACGCCGAGGAACAGACTGGTAGATATGAAATAGAACATGAAGTAGATTCTGTTGATGGTTTTGGTCATCCTGGTCCAGTAGCCGGGTTTCTCTTCTTCCTTCCTGCTGCTGAGAAGCAGAGCCACTGTTTTTAGAACCTCCCTCAGCTCCTCGAATAGATTCTCTGAGTCGTGGGACTCCTCGGTCAGCTGGCTGCTGCTAACCTGCAAAAAAGTCATTTAAAGCAACTATAAGGAGTTTAGCTGATCACCAAACACACTGAAGTTAAAACTGAAGCCTCCTTATGACCTACACACACATAAGAGACCATCAACAACACTATGCCTCAAAAAAACAACTCTAGACCCAGACATCTTTGCCAACTACAGACCCATCTCCAACCTGCTGTTTCTCTCAAAAGTGCTTGAGAAAGTAGTTTCCGTCCAGCTTCATGACCATCTACATCTCAACTCACTCTCACTCAACAGAAACGGCTCTGGTCAGAGTCACCAACGACCTGCTGATGACAGCGGCTCCCCATCTCTGCTCATCCTCCTGGATCTAACTGCAGCCTTTGAGACGGTTGACCACCACATCCTCCTACACCGCCTTCAGAACACTCTCTCTGGTTCTGTACTGGAGTGGTTCCAGTCCTACCTGACTGGACGGGCTGAGTACATCTCCATCGGCAGTGCAAAGTCCAGTACCTACTCTGTCACCTGTGGAGTCCCACAAGGGTCAGTCCTCGGCCCCGCCCTCTTCACCCTGTACATGCTCCCTCTCGGCCACATCATCAACCGGCATGGAGTATCATTCCATTCTTACACTGATGACACACAGTTATACCTCAGGACAGACACCAACCCCTCTGCAGCCACTCCACCCACATCCACATCCACACTGACCGCCTGCCTGGAGGAGATAAAGGCATGGATGGACCAAAACTTCCTCCAACTCAACAGCTCCAAAACCGAAGCCCTCTTAGTTGGCACCCCCCACCAGACCCAGTCATCTCCACTTACCACCATATCCTTCACAGGCCACAACATTCCCCTCTCATCCATAGCCACAAATCTTGGAGTCAAAAATGACCTTCACCTCACTTTTGAAACCCACATCAATAACATCTGTAAAACCTCCTTCTACCACCTCAGAAACATCTCCAAACTCCGCCCCTCACGCTCTCTCCCTGATGCAGAAAAACTGGTCCATGCCTTTGTCTCCTCCAGGATTGACTACTGCAACGCACTTCTCATCGGGAGTCCCTGGCAGAAGCCTTCAAAAACTGCAGTCGATCCAGAACTGTGCAGCCAGGGTCCTGATGAGAGTGCGTAAACACGACCACATCACACCCATCCTGCATTCACTCCACTGGCTCCCGGTTTCACACAGGATCGAATTCAAAATCTCTCTGCTGACACATCAGTGCATCCCTGGACACGCCCCCATATACTTGAAAGAACTGCTACCCCCACAAACCACTACAAGAACCCTCCGCTCCACCAGCACCAACCGCCTCCACTGCCCCGCAGCAGACTCCTCACTGTGGGAGACCGGGCTTTTTCCTCCGCTGCCAGGCGACTGTGGAATGCTTTCTCCAATCAGCTGAGAGCACTACAGACTACATTTCCCTAGTTTTTATTCCCCTGGTTTCATCCATAGTTTTTATCTGACCTTCCACAGAGTCTTTAACAAGTGTCTGCATTTTACTGTTTGTTTTTAACCCTGTTTGTATTCTTACTGCCCTTTTATTAGGCCCTGTAGCACTTTGAGATTTGTTCCAAATGTAAAGTGCGTGATAAATAAATTATATTATTATTGTTATTGGTGCTCTGTATCTGTGGGATTAACAGGAAATACACAGTAAGAGACTTCCTGACCTCTGGGACCTCAGGCAGCAGCTCTGGGGGCATCTCACCAGGGGACAGATCAAAGACACGCCTGCAGGGAACTGATATATACACGTCTGCAAAAATGCATTCCACAGGTTAGTGCATGCTCAAAGTAGCAACAATTATAAAGGATTATAAATGATTATTTGTTCTATTTTCAATCAGAAATACATCTGCAAACTCTGCTCCTTGTTGTGCTGAATCTCACCTCTAAAGAAGTGATGCATTCTTCCTGGTTTCTCTCCACAGTTGTCTTCTGGGCTTTGGTCTTCATCTGCCTCTTTGTCCTGGGACACATCGTCTTTTTCCTTCAGGTACATCATCAAGATCGTCTCCAAGAGGCTCAGCATCATGAAACCAAAAGCCCCGATACAATAGATCGCTGAAGAAAGAAAGAAGCAGTATGAATACCTAAAGACACGTTTCTACCTACACATTGAGTCAGTATGTGCTGCTGAAGAGCAATCACTAGAGGAAGACTCTGGGCTTCTTCACCTATAAGGGGGATCCTGTCTGAAGAAGAAGGCAGAATATCGTTCAGAATCAGCTGCATCACCGTGACAGCCAGCAGCACAGTGACCTTGAAGCTGAGCTTCTCACCTCCGCTCTCTGAGATGAGGAAGGAGGCCAAGTCCAGAAACAAGAAGAACAGGATGGGGAGTATGAAGTTGACCACATAGAGGACTGATCGCCTCTTTATGGTGACCTGTGAAATCATTTTTAAGAGTTTTTCAGTCAGAATGATGCAAACTAAACTTTTTCAGTATCCCACAAAAACAATACAAACAGCAGGTGAAATGAATGTCTGACTTGCTCTCCATTCTAATGGAAGTGGTTGATTTATCCAAGCTACACGACGTTAGTGTTACCGTAAAACCTCAAATATAGACCCGGGCCTTTATGTGCAGTTACTGCTGAAGGTAACAGACATTCATGTGAAGCAGGTTTGTGTCAGTGGCGTTCATTTTTGAACCATACTGAGAGTTATTAAAGAATTTAAAGTGGACTCATTGTCACAGAAATGAAGCTGTTTGATGGAGTAAGTCAGTAAAATGGAGGAACATGGAGGAACATAGTCCATCTCCTGCTAAATGAAATGTAGGATTCCAGTATTGTGTTAAAAAATCAGGTATGTGTTGATGCATAGAAGCTAATGCTCTGCAGCGGTTGTTCATGTTGTTAAATGGATATAATCAATATGTGTATTGTTACTGACCTATTCTGACAAGACACAACAACGAGGTCTCTGAAATGTAATGAAGAAAATATTCAAATAAGTGTGTGTATCAATGTCTGTACTTACCGTGTAAATGAGCATGCTACTTTCAACATAAAAACTGTAGACCTCTTTGGTTTCCACTGTCACGTTCATGAGAAGCCACTCAGACTCATCCTTCATGTGGTCACGAGTTTCCTTTAATATATAATCATTACTCTGCTCTGAAACAAGCTTTATTTCCCCCGCTGAGGTTGGAGAAAAAACAGTGTTAGGGTTTCATTCCAGTTTAAACAGAGACAAAGTGTCTGGTATGTTTGTATTGGTGAAGTTATAGTCCTGTACTAGCCTTGCGTCCCCAGACCCTTTGACATTACTGAATGGGTCTAGATCTGCTCATTTCCTTTCCCCAGAGGGTGTTAGCAATGGCTGCATTAGAAGTGCCTCTGGAAGAAGTTGGACAGACCTACAACCAATCAGAGCGATGCAGCGTGTGACTTAGCACAGAGCAACAGAAAATAAACAGACAGCACCAAGTGTCTGAATAATCATCATCCAGTTTAGTGAAAACAGACTCAGGTAAAGTCTGAAACGTCACTGCTGTTTGTAATCTCAGAACCCGCCCCATTTTAAATAAAGGACCATGAATGGTCCGGTGTATCTGAGGTCAGCGGCTCTTGACCCACCTTTCAGCAAAAACCAATGAGCTGTCTGATGGGTCTGGCAACGCCAGGCTAGTCTTTTATTACATCCATGTAATGTGTAAAATATGTACAAACATGCATTCAGACGTATACAGACTCACCGCTGTGTTGGATTGACTTGAAGGTTAGGCTGCAGTTCTGAGTGTCAAAGGGAAATTTGTAAAAGTTCATCTTGCAGGTGCTGACCAGCTCAATTTCATTTCTGAGAACTATCTCCCCATAAAAGAGCACAGTGAGATATGGAGTCTGAGAGATCTTGTCTTTTTCTGTTCTGTGAGAGAAAAAACAAACACATGGTTAAACCTTTGTTCAGTTTGAATAACGTGTTACACTTTACACCAGTCTCACTGAAAGCATGCTTTAAACTACAACTGATTTAAGAAAGTCACATTGTGTTCTTTTGTCTTTGATTTGATAATATAACTAAACACCATACATTTGAACAGAGATACACATGTGTTATTTATACACAGAAACACAACTTTTAACATTTCTGTTATTTGGGAATCTCAGAGGTCAATAATAAATAATAATACATTTTATTTCTGGCCGTGTTTCAAAATACTTACGGTCACCTTATAAATGCAACAACAATAAAACTGACTTAACATCAGAGCAAACAGTTTGTGATAAAACCACACATGATTATGTATTTATTCATTTGAACTTTATTTTACCAGGTAAAAAATGTTTGAGAACCAGCATGGACAAATGGAGAGTGAACAGGGGGAGAGATGGTTGGGAAAGACATGTTTTCTTGTAAACTCTGCAGATGAATTTGAGTTTCACAGGTGTGTTATGTAAAGTTAAATTTGAGCAGAAGTTCCGGGGACTTTTAGCCCCCAGAACTCTCCCAGGAACTAAATGGTTCCTTTGGCCCCATTGTTGTCTGTGTTTCCACCACGGGTTTAATTCCTGGTAGATTAAACAAATCTATAGCTCGACTTAAAGGGATTTTAAAAACATGTCGGAGATCAAACTGGTTTCGGTTTAAAGAGCGACCCTGTTAACTGAAGACTCTCAGCCGGATGCATCCCTCACAAACGTCTTTAGACCATCATTAAATATCTGATGAGGATCTTTGGAGAATAAAAGATAAACTAGTTTGCATTCCCAGGAACTCCTTCTGTGTTTCAACAGCTGTGTAAACTCCACAAACACTGACACGTTCAGCTGAAGGTCTCCAGTTTACAGGGTCACTCTTCAGACTGGAACACCGGGAGCTGACAGAGACGCATTCACACTATCAGGCTCAGAGAAGACTGATGCTCAGGAGGTATTAAACCAAGTGAATCACAGTTTGATTTTTAACAATAAAGACAGAGTAATAAACAGACGAGGACACAGAACTAGTTTTGTAAATATAACAAACTGAAAAAGGACACATACAAAAAATAGCTGGAAAGAACAAGTGCTTTTCTGAGTTCCAGTGCATAGAACTTTTTCTGGTGTATGAGTAGAACAGAAGTCAAACTTACACCTCTTCAATGGATATATCAGGTTTCCACAACTGTTTAGAAGGGAGAGTCAATGCATGAGTCCTACAGAACTCTCTATACTGCCATTTGATGAATTCATTCTCCCAAATCTAAAAAGAACAACAAGATGAAACAGCAGTCAGATGAATAATATTTTGGTCTTTTAACAGAGTGAGACGAGGTTATACAGCTCATCAAAAACTCTTTAGAGAGAACTCACCATAGTTATCCAGACGTAAGAGACTAATTCACGTTCCTTTTCTCTCTATGAGAAAAGAAAAAGTTCACTGTTCACATCAGTAATTTTTCAAATGTTAATTTGACACAGTCGGGAACAAAAGGTCAGATAATAAATGATCATTAAGTAGATTTTATAGTGTCTAATATGTAATTAGCATGTTTGTGTCTGTTTTTAACTCAGAGAGAGGACAGAAGGAGTTTGGTCAGACCTTCAACCCCAGTTCTAAAAAAGTTGTGAGACTGTGTAAAATGTTGATTAAGTATAGACTTTAAATGATTTAAAATTATTAACATCTGTTTTTAATGTTACTTAATGCCAGCAACACCTTTTTAAAGAATTAGAACAGGGACAACAAAACAGGTAAAAAGTTGTGTAAAGCTAAAAAAACCACCTGGAGGAACATCTCCTGACTAATGAGGTTAATGATCAACAGGTTAGTCACATGACCGGGTCTAAAAACTCCACCCCTACTCCTCCAGAGAGGCAGGGGTTCTGGTTATGATCCGGGCAGCTGAATTCTGGACCAGTTGATGTTTATGGAGAAGTTTGTGGGGGAGACCGAAGAGGATAGAGTTGCAATAGACCAGGGAATTGACGAAAATAGAGGTGTTGTTAGGTGTGAGGGATGGGCGGAGGCAGTTGATAATGCACAGGTAAGACTGTAAATAAAAATGGACAGCGTTGCTCCGCCTCTTCCTGTTGTACAGTTCTGAAGTCAAAAAATCGCACTCCTGGGTGCAGCCATTGTGCAGCCAGAGCCCGTGAAGCCACTGTAACAAGCTCCGCCCTACAGCGGAGCGTCACAAGACGCTGTGTGTCCTTTGAAGTTTCCCTCCACGGCGGATATGAATCAAAGGAAAACATCAAAGAGCACAGTAGGTCACTGTATCAACAGATATACAGTTTAGTCAAATTGGCACAGCGGCCCACATCTTCACATACAAACACAAAATCAATATGAAGTACTCGGCCTACTCACCACTGTCTGGACGAGCCTTAAGCTCCGCGGACTTGTCCACGATGCACTGTATGTCCATTCTTTGATCTGTCATTCTCAATAGATAACATGACATGTCCACTCAGTCTCTCCTGTCCCATCGTGCTCATCAAGGGGTTCTTAGTTGGTTTTAACTTGGAGAATGAGCGCTCACTGAGCTGCACCAGGCAGCTCTGCGTAACTCCTCATCTCGTGCTTGCAGCAGTGTGTTGGGGTGAATTCCCTCAAACATGTTCCCAGTTCCATTTAAGCTGGTGAATGTTTGGGACAGTTGCTGGATGATGATATCAGGCATTAAAAACGTTCACCTGAAAGTTGCTCTCTGGGACAGTGAGGCGACTGTCTTCATCCAAGTGACGGCTAACTTTTCTAGAGCAAGAGTGTCAGACTAAGCCTCATCAAATCGCTCTCTAAACTCCATCTAAACACTGATTGAGTTTTGGAGTAGAGTAGATGCGTTTATTTCATCAGCAGATCTTCTGTTTTTTCTCACATCATTCACCTTTTCACAGATGGCCTCCCAAATCGCGTTTCTAACGCTGAGATGTCTCTGCTGGAGTTCACTTATTTCCCTCCTCCACAAAGACCTCCAACTCCATGGCCTCAAACTTCATTTATCGCTTAAGACCACTCTGCTCTCTCAAACTCTCCATGGTGACAGCCGATAGCACACGCAAAATCCTCGTAAAATAGGGTGGTCCGCACCACTTTTGCACTTGTTATCATTTGTGCACGCAGTCTTAGTAGATCACCCGCAACACGCCCAGAAATAACACCTGCAAAATTATTATTTGCACACGCAAAATAGCGCTCGTTATTTGGGATCTTAGTAGATCAGGCCCTTGGTATCCTCTCAGTCTGCTTCATGAAGTGGTCTCCTGGAATGGTTTCTAATTAACATGAGCCTTGTCAAGAGTTCATTTGTAGAATGACTTGCCTTCTTAATGTGTTTGAGACCATCAGTTGTGTTGTTCAGAGGTAGGGTTAGTACACAATGGACAGTCCTATTTGACTACTGTTGTAATCCAGATTATGGTAAAACCAGATTATTTCATAGTTTAGATGTCTTCAGTATTAATCTACAATGTTGAAAATAATTAGAATAAATGAAAAACATTGAAGGAGAAGGTGTGTCCAAACTTTTGACTGGTAGTGTACTTTCACAGACAAAAATCAAAAAAGCACTAATATGTTCTTTACAGAAGAAAACATGTTATTCATAGTTAAAAAAAACACACTTACCACATCTAGGATGCTATAGAGATATATACCCAGGGTTACTTCTGTGGGCCTCCTGTTATTTTTCGTAGGCCGGGTCCAGAGGTACTTGGCTTTGTTCTTGAAGTTGAAGTGCTTCGTCATGCTGACATAAGTGCAGTTAGAGGGCATATCACCTACAGTGAAGACATGAAGTCACATTCATGATGACAGTTCTGTCAGATAAAGGAAACAATCACAGAATGAGATGGTAATAATCACACTCTTAATTTTGTCTTTGAATTCAAACTTCAGAGCTTCTGTTTGACTGTCGTTCACTTTCCCTTTAGACTAAAAATATCTTCTTAATGCATGAAGACCGTCACGTTTACCTCTTGGACAACATGTTGATCACTTCAATACTTCATCTTATGACTAATTAGGCTTCCTCTAAATCTGGAGACATTCTCATCAACCTCTGTGATGAACTCATTGAAGCAGCAGCTAAAGTTATGGACGTGGTAACAGCTGAGTAATATCAATGTGTGCTAACATGTTGATGGTTGGGACCACAGTGTGTTGTTCACTGATGGCTGAGCAGTCATGAATAAATGCTTGACAGGGGATCAGAATGTCAAAGGTTATTTTCACACCTGCAGCTGCAATGCTTTGTTCTGATTCAGATGATGTTCAGAGCATTTCTATCAACTGCTGTCGCGTCTTAATAAAACACTGATCAGCTGCTAGTCTGTTTGGAAGCAATCAGGTGTTAGAGGTCACACTTTAACAAATACTGAAGGAAGAAAAGAGCTTTGCACTGATTGGACAAATGAAGGAAAAATGTCATTTCAGCAGTAATAATTTATTAAGTTCCAACGTTATGCTGCTCTATTTAAGATAACCCTAAAGTCTCTGTGGTGCAACCAAACAATGAAGAGACTGAAGTTACAAACTAAGTTCAATGCAGAGCTGAGTGAGGACTTTACACCCTACCTTTAGAAGACGTGCAACAGACCCCTGATCTGGTTTTACAGCCAAGCAAACACTCTCTCAGAATAAAGCTTTCTTCTGCAGTACATACCTTCACCACTCATTAAATCCTCGTAGTCAACAGGAGGCTCTGTGTGATCAGGAGGCTCTGTGTGATCAGGAGGCTCTGTGTGATCAGGAGGCTCTGTGTGATCAGGGGTACTTCCACCTGAAACAAAAAAGTTTACATGTTTTTATGTTCTGATTATTTCTACATATAAACATTCAATGAACACATTTTGTAGAAGTTTCCTTCAGTTAAAGTTCTCCATTTCAGATCTATCAGCTGTCATGAAAATCAAGAGCAGGTTTTTACTGTTTTCCTCTCAGGACTGGATGGAGATTATATTTCAGAGTCCTAAAGTCAGACTTTAGAACTTTATTTGTCCACTATGTAGAAAACTGTCTTTAGCTTCACACAGACAAACAAACAATACAACATTCAATGACAAGAACCAAGAGAGGACTTGGTTACATATATGTCTACATATATATATATATATATATATATATATAGATATATATATA
>NW_023260026.1:64529-97029 GCF_009762535.1 Notolabrus celidotus
AAGAAAGAAGAAAAGAAGGAGAAAGAAAGAAAAAAGAAAGAAAGAAAGAAAGAAGGAAAGGAAAGAAAGAAGAAAAGAAGGAGAAAGAAAGAAAAAAAGAAAGAAAGAAAGAAAGAAGGAAAGAAGGAAAGGAAAGAAAGAAGAAAAGAAGGAGAAAGAAAGAAAAAAAGAAAGAAAGAGAAAGAAAGACAAAAAGGAAAGAAAGAAAGACGGAAAAAAGAAAGAAAGAAAAAGAAAGAATAAAAGAAAGAAAGAAAGAAAGAGAAAGAAAGAAGGAAAGAAAGAAAGAAAAAGAAAGAAAGAAAGAAGGAAAGAAAGAAAGAAAGAAAGAAAGAAAGAAGGAAAGAAAGAAAGAAAGAAGGAAAGAAAGAGAAAGAGAAGAGAAGAAAAGAAAGAAAGAGAAGGAAAGAAAGAGAGAGAAAGAGAAAAAGAAAGAAAAGTAGGAAAGAAAAGAAGAGAAACAAAGAAGAGAAGAAAGAAAAGAAAGAAGAAAGAAAGAAAGAAGAAGAAAGGAAAGAAGAAGGAAAGAAAGAGAAAGAGAAAGAAAGTAGGAAAGAAAGAAAGAGAAACAAAGAAAGAAGGAAAGAAAGAAAGAAAGAAGGAAAGAAAGAAAAAAACGAAAGAAAGAAAAAAAGAAGGAAAGAGAAAGAGAAAGAAAGTAGAAAGAAAGAAAGAGAAAGAAAGAAAGAAAGAAAGATAGAAAGAAAGAAAGAAGGCAAGTAAGAAAGCAAGAAAGTAATAAAGAAAGAAAGAAAGAGAAAGAAAGAGAAAGAAAGAAAGAAAGAGAAGTTGTTGTTTTTAAGGGTGGGTTTCAGTTTTCAGACACTGTTTCTTTAAATCAGATATAAATCTTCCTCCTCAAACTCCATGCACACAATGAAACAGCTCCTTTAGAGCAGAGCTTCTCCTAAAGAACAACATGACTGAATATTAGTATATCCAGCCGTGTATATTCAGCCAACATGTAAACATTAGATCAACGTGCTGGACAGCCGAGGCCGCACCCACTTCCTGAGGGGGCGTGGTCAGAGAGAAAACAGACCGTTCTGAGCAGGGCTGAAGAAGAGGGTTCTTCAGGCAGACCAAAATCTGATTTCAAAGTGTTTTTTTGAGCATAAACTTTAAAGACATGTTTTGGGGACCTCTTAGACCAATATATGTTGATGAAAGAAGCGTGATATGTCACCTTTAAACTGTCTTTCTGCATGACGATGTCTGTTGTGATCAGCGATGTCTGCATTTCTGTGCAGCAGTGTCACTCTTTTGGTAATGTTTGTTTTCACTAGCAGGAGTTTGCGCTCCTACCAGCTACAGTACGGTAACTGAGCTCTCAGCCTGCAGGGAAAGTTGTGAGGCACAGACCCCCGAGCTCTCTGCAGGGGTCACTCTTTAACTTAAATATAAGACTCTTTGAATCAAAAGAGGTTCATTTACCATAAAACATCCACAATATAGCCTACCCCCGTTTTCTGTGAATGCATGACTATGACCAAGTGAGGGAGAAAAGATTCCAGCACAGCATACACTCAGCTTTCAATGAATGGGGATGTGTTTTTTAAATCATGTCAGGTCGTACCCGGTCATGTTGGAATCATTTTCCAGGACATTTGACTTTTTCTCCCAATTTCCAGGTGTGTTTTCCAGGACTGGAAAACTGGTCAACTGTTTTCCAGGTTTTCCAGGATGCGTGGGAACCCCGTATTTTAAAATAGTCTCTGTTTTCTTCCCGTCTATGCGTACATCACTTGCATGCTCTAGAGCTCAAAGCGGCTCAAGCAGGGAGGGAAACTGGACCGAAGAGAGACAGGAAGCTGAATTGACTGACGCACACTGTGCTGATGTCTTCTTTTCACGAACGTTTGGCGTCTCCGTTTGAAATGGGAGGAGAGACGACTGACGAGGAAGGAGATGGAGCAAATACAGTCATGGCCAAAAGTTTTGAGAATGACACAAATATTACATTTTAACAAAGTCTGCTGCTTCAGGGTTTTTAGGTGTTTTTGTCAGATGTTTCTATGGTATAATGAAATACAATTAGAAGCATTTCACAAGTATCAAAAGCTTTTATTGAGAATTACACAGAATTCATGCAATAAGTCAATATTTGCAGTGTTGACCCTTCTTTTTCAAGACCTCTGCAATTCTCCCTGACATGCTGTCAATCAACTTCTGGACCAAATCCTGACTGATGGCAGTCCATTCTTGCATAATCAATGCTTGGAGTTTGTCAGAATTTGTGGGTTTTTGATTGTCCACCCGCCTCTTGAGGATTGACCACAAGTTCTCAATGGGATTAAGATCTGGGGAGTTTCCTGGCCAAGGGCCCAAAATCTTAATGTTTTGTCCCCGAGCCATTTTGTTATGACTTTTGCTTTATGGCAAGGTGCTCCATCATGCTGGAAAAGGCATTCTTCATCACCAAACTGCCCTTGGATGGTTGGGAGAAGTTGCTCTGGGAGGACGTTCTGGTACCATTCTTTATTCATGGCTGTGTTTTTAGGCAAGATTGTGAGAGAGCCCACTCCCTTGACCCAAAAGCAACCCCACACATGAATGGTCTCAGGATGCTTCACTGTTGGCAAGAGACAGGACCGATGGTAGCGCTCACCTCGTCTTCTCCGAACAAGCCTTCCTCCAGATGCCCCAAACAATGGGAAAGGGGATTCATCAGAGAAAATGACTTTACCCCAGTCCTCAGCAGTCCAGTCCCTGTACCTTCTGCAGAATATCAGTCTGTCCCTGATGTTTTTACTGGAGAGAAGTGGCTTCTTTGCTGCCCTCCTTGACACCAGGCCTTCCTCCAAAAGTCTTCGCCTCACTGTGCGTGCAGATGCACTCACACCTGCCTGCTGCCATTCCTGAGCAAGCTCTGCACTGGTGGTGGCCCGATCCCGCAGCTGTAACACCTTCAGGAGACGGTCCTGGCGCTTGCTGGACTTTCTTGGGCGCCCTGGAGCCTGTTTGGCAACAACTGAACCTCTCTCCTTGAAGTTCTTGATAATTGGATAGACGGTTGACTGAGGTGCAATCTTACTCGCTGCTATAAACTTCCCTGTTAGGCCCTTTTTGTGCAATACAATGATGGCTGCACGTGTTTCCTTGCAGGTAACCATGGCTAACAGATGAGGAACAATGGTGTCATGCACCATCTTCCTTTTAAAGTGTCCAGTCACTCAATCATGACAGATTGATCGCCAGCCTTGTCCTCATCAACACCCACACCTGTGTTAATGTGTGTGACACCTGTGTGTCATTGAAATGATGTTAGCTGGTCCTTTTGTGGCAGGGCTGAAATGCAGTGGAAATGTGTTTTTGGTGATAAAGTTCATTTTCAAGGCAAAGAGGGACTTTGCAATTAATTGCAGTTGAGCTGATCACTCCTCATAACATTCTGGAGTATATGCAAATTGCCATTATAAAAACTGAAACAGCAGACTTTGTGAAAATGAATAGTTGTGTCATTCTCAAAACTTTTGGCCATGACTGTACATGCATGCCACCAACATGAAAAAAAAACATACACTACCATACCATACACTGTCAGAGCTTCAATGAGTACGGCTGACCCAGGGAGTTTTGTGTCCGGCGAAAATCTCTGTAAAATATGAACGGCTTTGGAAATCCATGCCAAAACTAAAAAGCATCAAGATGTGGAATCAAACAAACAAAAAGGCAGCCATTGAAACTTTTATGACCAAAGAAGGTTCACCAGAAGAAGACAAGATTGCCCTCCAAGTGTCCCTCTTTTCCCCAAATCCAAGGTGGCAGCCCGGCAGGTCAGACTGAGACTAAAGCAGACATTGCAAATTGTGGCTTTATTACAGGCTGCTATACGTGCTCTCCTTTTGATCCTGTCTTTTCTTCTCTCTCTCTCTGCTTTGACTCACATTTTTCCATTTTACCTCCGTCCTCGTGTTTCAGGTGCATTTGTTCAGGCTTGTCTCTGAACCTGCTCCAATTATCTGCAGCCTTTCATCTGGGAAACAAGTTACTGTCGGATGACCTTTCACTTCAAAAGGTTCTGCTAACAATGGCTCTGGCCCCGGACTGTGGAAGTTACAATCTGTAAATATAATGATGCAGACATGTCGAAGACCGGGCGTCTGACAGTCTGGTCCACGTGTGTTGTTTAGAGTAGGTTATTGTTGGCCGCCTCGGGGGCCTGAAGGCTGCACATGTAATAACTAGATGTTGAACTTAAAGGGGATTTATGTTTGCAGGTGCATCTAACAAAAATATAGACTCAGGTGTAAACTCAAATGTTTGAAGCATTTTATATTTTAATTTTGATCATTATGGCGTGCAGAACAAACTCTTTAAAATGCATGTCTCACATTTTTTGAGAGATGACAGATGTCCACAAGACGATCGTCGACACGCTCCACGAGAGCTGTGTCGTTGACCTGAAGGGAAAAGTGTGCACAAGCCAAAGGGATGACCGAAGCCTTCAGAGGATTGTCATGAAAACTCAGTTCAAGACCTTTGGAGAGCTTCACGAGGAGTGGACTGAGTCTGGAGTCAGAGCAGCAAGAGCCACCCCGCACAGACGTCTTCAGGAGAGAGACTACACCGTGCCCAGTCCATCTCTGATCCGCCACAGCACCGGATCTGATAGGTTTCTATTCTAGTCAATGTGTTAACTTCCACTGGATCTGTTCCGTTGCGTTCCAGCTGCGTCTCTGATCCAGGAGATCGGAGTCCTCCGGATCAGATACACAAGACTTCTATTTGTTGCCGGATGCCGGAGCACGACGCATCAATCTCAAGAGAGCAGATGGAGCGGGACAGGAAGTCAGGTTTCAAGGCAAGGCAAGGCAGCTTTATTTGTATAGTGCATTTCATACACGAGGGCAACTCAATGTGCTTTACATTAAAACATTAAAAGCATTGGAGACATTCAGACAAGCATAAAAGAACATAATTAAAATGACAAATATAATAAAACAGAAAAGAAAAGGAAAATTAGAAATATATTAGAAATTAAATTAAAATTTTAATTTAAAGTGAGTTAAAATAATCTAAGATAGGAAGGCAGTGGCAAATAAAAAAGTCTTAGTCTTTGATTTAAAAGAGGTGAGAGTTGGAGCAGACCTGCAGCTTTCAGGGAGTGTGTTCCAGATATGTGGAGCATAACGACTAAACGCTGCTTCACCATGTTTCCTTCTGACTCGAGGGACTGAAAGCAGACCAGTACCTGAGGACCTCAGAGGTCGAGGTGGTTCATAAAGTAGTAGCAGATCAGCAATGTATTTTGGGCCTAAACCATTCAGGTCTTTATAAACCATCAGCAGGATTTTAAAGTCTATTCTCTGACAGACAGGAAGCCAGTGTAGAGATCTAAGAACTGGAGTGATGTGGTCTACTTTGTTGGTCCTTGTTAGGACTCGAGCAGCAGCATTCTGTATGAGCTGCAGCCGTCTGATGGACTTTTTAGGGAGTCCTGTAAAGACCCCGTTACAGTAGTCTAGTCTGCTAAAGATAAATGCATGGAGGAGTTTTTCTGCATCCTGCTGAGACATGAGTCCTTTAATCCTTGATATATTCTGAAGGTGATAATAGGCTGACTTTGTAATTGTCTTAATGTGGCTGCTGAAATTAAGGTCTGAGTCTATGACTACACCAAGGTTTCTGGCTTGGTTTGAACATTTCATCTGTGCAGATTGGAGCTGAGCGGTAACCTTTAACCTTTCTTCCTCCAAAAACAATCATTTCAGTTTTTTCTTTGTTTAACTGAAGAAAGTTCTGTCTCTCGTCCAGTCATTGATTTGTTCAATGCATTTACTCAGTGTTTGTATGGGACTATAATCCCCTGGTGATATGGTGATGTAAATGTGTGTGTCATCTGCATAGCTATGGTATTTTATTTGGTTGTTTCTTATTATCTGACCTAAGGGGAGCATGTAGATGTTTCACCAAAACAAAATGAAAACATCCGGTTAATTTTCAGAATAAAACACTGTGTTATCACCAGATCGTATTTCACTTAACTACAACAACAAACCAAAGTCATGATGAGCGGAGCCAGGCCTGGAGTCAACAGGTCAGAGGTTTTCAGAGGACCAGAAAGACAACATGGATGAAGAGAAGAGGAGGAGGAGAATCCTTGATTCAGGGATTACCGCAGGGAAAACGCTAATTGGATTGAACTGGACTGTTGCTCTGGAAATCAAGGATCCAGAGTCTGGAGGAAGAGTGGAGAGGCACAGGGTCCACTCACACAGTTCTATCAAGTCCAGATTCATCACGACATCGATCGGGACACTGTAGAGCCTCTCATGTTTCCATCTTTCCAGCAGGACTTAGCACCTGCCAGCAGCGCCAAAACTTCTAGTGAGTGGTTTGCTGAGTGGCCAAGACCCCACCGCTTCACGCCGGGGTCTTGTCTCACCCTGTTGGGATTCTTTTTCCCATTACAACCTGCTTTAACTCATACATTATCCCTTACGTAAAGGAGCTCAAACCAAGTCCTGAGAGTTTAAATCAGGGGTCCCCAAACTTTTTCCTGTGAGGGCCACATAATTTTTTCCCTTCTCTGATGGGGGCCGGGGTCAGTTTGTAACAGAAAAAGTGTGACTATCGCAGGGGTGCCTAAACGTAAAACATTTATTGTTTTCCAGAAAGCCACACATAACCAAATATTAATAACCCTTTCCGGGATCTTCACAGAAAAAAGTCAGGAAATAAATAACACTATTTGTGAAATAAATAATAACCAAATAACCGTCTCTGGTAGGCTATTGTTCAGGGGGCCGGGCCGTAGTTTGGGGACCACTGGTTTAAATGAACATACTGTACAGACAGTGGATATTCCTGTGTTTTTAAAGGTGACATATCACACTTTTTTCATCAACATATATTGGTCTAAGAGGTCCCCAAAACATGTCTTTAAAGTTTATGCTCAAAAAAACACTTTGAAATCAGATTTTGGTCTGCCTGAAAACCCCTCTTCTTCATTCCTCATCAGAACAGTCTGTTTTCTCTCTGACCACGCCCCCTCAGGAAGTGGGTGTGGCCTCGGCTGTCCAGCACGTTGATCTAATGTTTACATGTTGGCTGAATATACACGGCTGCTCACAGACCCGCGTTACTTCAACCCTCTGAATCTGATCCAGAATCTGATCCTGATGGAGAGGCGCCTGCAGCAGGACCTTTCTGAACCATTGGTCACAGATTTAGTGTTTCTTGTTGTTTTATTTATCAGTATGTAGACGTTTGTCTTGGTACACAGCTACAAACATGTAGCTATGTGGCTATGCTAACTAGCGCTAGCACTTATCCATGATATATAAAAATCATCCACTAGATCTTCAAATCTGCAGACGTGGGGAGTCAAAGCGACCTTTGTGTTTATTAAGACAGCCTACAACTAGCATGCCTCCCTCCTAAGCTCCTTGTTAGCACACATTTGTGCAGGGAATGAAAAACGGAGGAGGGGTTGAGTTGTATTTTATACAGTCTATGGGCTGAACAAGCTCCGAGCTCTGACTTCCTGTTACAGACCGGATGGCGTTGTGACGTATGAAAAACACTGAAAACTGAAACGGCTGGTTTCAGCACACATTTACAGAAAGGTGGAGAAATCAGAACAGGGGCAGAATGGATTCTTTTCATTTAGGGGGGTTTGTAGACAGGGACACAGATTTCAGGTAAAGAACCATTAAAAAGTCAATTTTGCATGATATGTCACCTTTAAATTCTTTGTTGATTGATCTTTGGAAATATTCTAATAATATGAGGTACTGGATTTCTGGTTTTCATGAGCTATGAGTGATAATCGTGAAGATTTAAAATACTTTACTAAAAGCCAGGGTTGGTAGTCTCGGAAAACTAGCATGAATTTGAATGTAGCATTCCTCAGGATTCCCTGCACACCGGGGAAATGTACGCTCTGCAGGAGGCGGGCAGAACGGCAGGACGGGATCTGATTGGTTTAAAATTTTGGCACCCAAAAGCGGTGATTGGTTGGTGTTTTCCCAGGTTTACTCCGGCTGTAGATAGCAGCTTTTTTTTTAAGAACACATCATGTATTGATTACCATCAGGACATAAAGATCATTTTAACCAGGAGAACAAAAAGTGGATCTAAATCTGAACACCAACCCCAGCTTTAACATGACTCCAGCAGCTTAATGACTTAACAGCTTCTATTACTATCACCTCTCTCTCTTCTTCCCCTCTATCCCTTTTTCAAGACCCAACACGGTCTCAGCAGATGTGTGTCTAACATGAGTCTGGTCCTGCTGGAGGTTTCTGCCTGTTAAAGGAAGTTTGTCCTTGCCACTGTAACTTGCTAAATGCTGCGTGGTGCTCTGCTCATGCTGTCGTCACATCATTTCATTCGTTTGTTTCGGACTTCCTCAGGCATTTCTGAATCGTGCAGCAGACGCTCCACAGCTGAAACAGAACGCCGGTGGTTGGTGTCCATCAGAGGAATCCTGGTACTGATCAGAGCTATCAGGTCATCAAACTGGACTCTGATCTGCCTCAAGAAGCTGGAAGCAGCAGGACGGTTCATCCAGACCCGGCTCATGGAGGAGGAGGGGAGCTGTGTGCACCTTTGGATGTCGATATGATTCCAGACAAGATGGCGCCTGGCTCCCTGAGCAGGATGTTCAACCACCTTAATGAGGTCTACCTTGAGGTGAAAGGGACTTTAGCTGTTCGCAGATCATTCTAACCCCAAGAGATCTGCTGTCATGTTCATATGCATGACATTATCGCTGCATTCAACTTCCTCTGACAAACATCCTGCAGAAGGCCTGAGACTTTGAGGGAGTAAAGACAGATTAGAGAGAGTATCTGATTCGTCTTTGATCAGGCGCTGACTGCTCCACATCTGATCCTGTCTTGGTGTTGGGTCTCTGTTCATAATTTGACATAGAGTGGTCTAGACCTGCTCTGTTTGTAAAAGAGTCTTGAGATAACGTTTGTTGTGATTTGGCGCTATACAAATAAAGATTGATTGATTGATTGATTGATTGAAACAAATAGAAGCGTGAATGAAAGATAAGATACAATTAAAGCCGCAAGCGGCGATGAACGGGCCCTCGCACACCTGCAGCCGCCGCCTACGTGTAAACCGTCGCCTGATATTTGCCACTACATGATGCGAAAGCAAGATCTGAGAGTCTATACTGCCTCAGGTGTTGCAAATGTTCCAAGTTTTTGGCAGATTGCCAAGAAAACCTCCAAACTTGACAGTAAGCCACGCCCACAATTTTAGTCTGAACACAATTCCTTTAACAATAATGTAATCGTCAGTATGTCGGCTATAGAATGTGCCTTGTTTGGACTGAATTGGAGAAAAATTCTAGGAGGAGCTCTCAAAAGTATGCGCCCTTATTTGGGCGTCATTCTTCACATTCAAAGCTGTATGTGCGTTTCATGCCCCGCCTCAACGCCTGCCACGCCCACAATTTTAGTCTGAACAGAATTCTTGGAACAGTTTTTAATCGTCAGTGTGTCTCCTATAGGCTGCCCTTGGTTTGGACTGAATCAGAGAAGTGGCTTTGGAGAAGATAACGAAAGTATGCACCCTTATTTTGACCCTTATGTTCAAAGCTAGGTGGCGCTCTTCCTGTTGAGTTTGGGATATGGGTGCAAGAGGCTTTTTTGTGCGTCCTGATGCCATGAATATGTGTAAAATTTTTCAAGCGTGTAGCTCAAAATAACCCCTATGGGGAGGGTTTTTTGAAACCTGTAGGGGGCGCTAGTGAGCACATTTTTTCAACTTTTTTTGCGAAACCCATAAAATGTCACAATTTCCCCAGCACTGATGAGTGTGTTGGATGAGGTGAAATTACGTGCATTTTAAAGTCACAAAAATCAATTTTCCGTCGGTTTTTTTTTATGCCCCGCCCCAAAGTCTGACACGCCCACATCTTTCTTCTGAACGGAATGCCTTTACTTTGTATTAATCGTCAATGGGTTGGTAACACTTTATATTAACTACACACTTTTAAGCATTAGTTAAGCATTAAATAAGCATTAATTAATACATTACAAAGAATTCATTAATGAGATTTAAGACCAGCAGCACCTTAAAACACAGAAGTCACAGATACTGATTCATTAGAATAAGGAAACAGACACAACACATGGGCTTAAACTTGAGTTTATTAAAAGGAAACAACCTCTGTATAAAACCGCGTTTATCAAAATAACTCTTCATATGAACTTAAAATACTCTGCAACTGAAAAAGAAAATCTCTGAAACTTAAAGTGCTCACAGTGGAAAAACTCAAATAAAATATGACATATCAAATATATAAAAAGACACAGTAACATTTAAACTCTGGCTGTATGAAACCATTTATAAACACAAGTTAAAATGCAGCTGCAAAACTGAACAATAACTTGGATTCTGTGTTTTAAGGTGCTGCTGGTCTTAAATCTCATTAATGAATTATTTGTAAAGCATAAAAAGTCCTCACTTTAGATCAGCTCACAAAACCATGAACAAGCAGCTTATAAGTACTTTGTGACTACCTTGATTAATCATAATTTGCTATGTAATAAGGTGTTCACTAACCCTTACTAAATGTTAGAATCATAACCTGTAAATGTGTTTATAACTGCTTTATAATGACCATAATAGCTCATTTGTATTTGGTGAATCCATCATTTATAAAGTATGAACAAAGAGTTAGTTAACACATTATAGAGAGTCATATTCATGAATAATAAAACATTTATAACTGTGTTTGTACATGATATATAAATGAGTGTTAATGTATGAACAATGCTTTACAGATGATGAGTTAAGTATTAATTAATGCTTATTTAATGCTTAAAAGTGTGTAGTTAATATAAAGTGTTACCAATGGGTTTACGATAGAATGTGCCGAGTTTGGACTGAATCAGAGAAAAGCTCTAGGAGAAATTAGCAAAAGTATGCACCCTTGCACAGACCCATTTTGGCCCCATTTTTCATGTTCAAAGCTAGGTGGCGCTCTTCCTGTTGAGTTTCGAATATGGGTGCAAGAGGCTTTTTTGTGCGTCCTGATGCCATGAATATGTGTAGTACTTTTCATGGATGTAGCTCAAAAAACCTCTATGCGTAGGATGTTATTTTTACCTCTAGGGGGCGCTACTGAGAATTTTTTTGCGAGACCTATAATAACTTGCAATTTTAACCAGACCTGATGAGTGTGCAAAAATATGCGCGCTTTCATTCACGTTCAGGGGGGCAAAAATGCGTATTAAGTGGCGGAAGAAAGAGCAATCCTTAGGGTTACAATAGGGCCTTCGCCACCAGCGGTGCTGGGGCCCTAATTATTTTTAGAAACACCTGTGAACTGATCACGGGGAGGGAAGGCCGGCTTTGTGGTCCGATCCTCCTTACGCTCCATTCAGGCTTGAAAACAAGGAGAGCGGTTCTGGGGAGCAGTTTTTATCTCCTTCAGCGGTCTTGTGGGGACCATTCACTGCTAATTGTAATTATTGTCAAGACAATTAGGTGGTAATGTTGTATTGATCCCTGCAGACCTCCCGTTATGTCCACAGTTTTCTCCCTCACTGTTACCACACATTCAATCATGGGAGACTTATGACTTATGAGGACGTTGGGAGCGCTCGTATTTACCCATCATCCCGAGGTTTTTATTAAAAGGGAATCTGTCTCAAGGTGAGAAGCTGTTGTGCACAGAGATCAAGCTTCCATCAGTGAATCCATCGATATAAGAGACTTTTAATCGAGCCTCTGCGTTGCCTTCAGAGCCGAGTGATACCACGGCAGATGATCCCGAGTGATTGACCTTCACTCCTATTAATTCTCCATTCATTTAGAGAACAAGCTTCAGACTGAGCTACTGTAGATTTCTCCTCCTGGAGGTAATCATGATTGATTTGGCTCTTTTATTAGCCGTGTGCTCTGCAGGCGTCTGGTGTGTTCAGGTTTGTTGCAGATGAAACGAAAAACCTTTGAGAGAGGAAAACCTTCAGCAGTCTCTGATGGTGACTCGTGTTTAGTATGCAAGGTTTAAACTCTTTGATAATCACGCCCGCATTACGGAGTCAAAACATTAATTAGAACTGACCTCTTGGAGGCTGCAATTAAGCGGGGCGTCTTCCCTCCTTTAAATCAAACGCAGTGAGTTTTTAAAAGCTGTTAAATGGAATCAATAGCTGTGTTAATTATGATGAGGAGCAGGTGGGGAGACGAGAAAGAATTGCACATCCTGTGACGGTGAGAGGTGACATTCAGGGAGCGATGGAACCTGTGGGACTGATACAGGGCTCGTGCACGGATCAGCCAGAGCATTATGACCCCCTGACAGGTGAGGTGGATGACACTGCTTATCTTCTTACAGGACTCCATGAATGACAATTTCAGAATCAGAATCAGAATCAGCTTTATTGGCCAAGTATGCTTGAACACACAAGGAATGTGACTTTAGTAAACTGTGCTCTCTTTGTACAAGGCATAAGAATAAGACCTACAAATTAAAAATAAATAAAAAAATAATAATAACATCAGCTATAAATACAAAAGAACAACAAATAGGCTTGACTAATATGTACAGGCTAAAATAATATGATAAAGTGCAGTGGTGAGTTGCAGAGGTAGTTTTTACATTATAAAAATAGTAGTTAAATAATACAATAAATAGAAATATGGAATGGTGCTTGGAGAATTGTTGCATGTATATTTACAGAGGCTTCTCCTGAAGTCCATTGTCATCTCTACCGTCTTGAGCGGGTCCAGTTAAAGGTGACATATCATGCAAAATTGACTTTTTAATGGTTCTCTACCTGAAATATGTGTCTCTGGCATGTCTACAAACCCCCCGAGAATGAAAAAAATCCATTCTGCCCCTGTTCTGATTTCTCCACCTTTCTGTAAATGTGTGTGAAACGAGCCGTTTCAGACTTCAGTGTTTTTGTTACGTAACAACAATATCCGGTCTGTCACGGAGTCAGAGCTCAGAGCTTGTTCAGCCCATAGACTGTATAAAATACAACTCAACCCCTCCTCCGTTTTTCATTCCCTGCACACATGTGTGCTAACAAGGAGCTTAGGAGGGAGGCATGCTAGTTGTAGGCTGTCTTAATAAACACAAAGGTCGCTTTGACTCCCCACGTCTGCAGATTTGAAGATATAGTGGATGATTTTTATTTGTCATGGATAAGTGCTAGCGCTAGTTAGCATAGCCACATAGCTATATGTTCATAGCTGTAGCTGTAGCTGTAGCTGTAGCTGTGTACCAAGACACACGTCGACATACTGACAAATAAAACAACAAGAAACACTAAATCTGTGACCAATCCTTCATAGAAGGTCCTGCTGCCTTTCTGGCAGAGGTCGCTTTGACTCCCCACGTCTGCAGATTTGAAGATCTAGTGGATGATTTTTATTTATCATGGATAAGTGCTAGCGCTAGTTAGCATAGCCACATAGCTACATGTTCGTAGCTGTGTACCAAGACACACGTCGACATACTGATAAATAAAATAACAAGAAACACTAAATCTGTGACCAATCGTTCAGAAACGTCCTGCTACAGGCGCCTCTCCGTCAGGATCAGATTCAGAGGGTTGAAGTAACGCGGGTCTGTGAGCAGCCGTGTATATTCAGCCAACATGTAAACATTAGATCAACGTGCTGGAGAGCCGAGGCACATCCACTTCCGGAGGGGGCGTGGTCAGAGAGAAAACAGACTGTTCTGATGAGGAATGAAGAAGAGGGCTTTTCAGGCATGCCAAAATCTGATTTCAAAGTGTTTTTTTGAGCATAAACTTTAAAGACATGTTTTGGGGACCTCTTAGACCAATATATGTTGATGAAAAAAGCGTGATATGTCCCCTTTAAAACCCTCCGACAGCAGCGCGGCCAAGGTTACTGATAATTTGGGTTATTTTTCTACGTCTGTGAAAAAACCTCCCAGAAACCTTGGTGCTACTTTTCATCATGGATTACTTTTAGACCAACACATTGAATAAATAACCAGCTCATGCTTCTTCCACTGAAGAAACATCGCCAGAATTAAATCCCTGGTCTCACACGCAGAGTTAGAAATGCTGGTTCATGCTTATATCACACTGACCTGCTCTACTCTGGGACTCTGTGTTCAGGTCTGGAGTGACCCAGCACTTGGTACTTTGGTCATTATTGTGGTGATGTTAATTGTTGATGATGATAATGGAAGGTCTTAAATGGTTTGGTTGCTTCATTGTAGATGTTCCTTATTTACTTTGTGCATTGCCTTTACACTGCTTGGCAGTACCTGCACCCAAATGGACTTGAAGCTCTTTGTTCCTCTTACTGATCTTGTTTCCTCTTGTCTAGTTCTTTGCTTGTGTTGTTCTTGTTCTTGTATGTACGTCACTTTGGATAAAAGCGTCTGATAAATGACATTGTAACATTGTAGCATTGTAATTGTTCTCCTCCTGATGTCAGGTTTTTCTTCTTACATTAAATGTGGCGTGTGAGCTTGAAGCCTCAGGGTTCGAGGCGTTTTTTCAAAAAAAACACATTTGCAAATTCAAATCTCAGATTTTAGTTTCGGGGTGGAAGTGTTTTGATTTGAATTTCCATGTTTCAACTGCATGTGAGAAAACCTCTTCAGACATTATTTGGTATTCATGCAAAATCATTTCTAATTTCTCAGTTTGAGCTTTAAAAAGGTGCATAAAAATGTTAAAGTATGTAAAACCGTGTGTGTGAGTTTCTAAGGGTGTGAACGTGGATTCATCTCATCTGTGAGTCTGTCTCTCTGCAGCTTTAATGACTTCCCGCTCAGATTGAAAAAAATAAAAGCATTTTAATGGTGTTTGTCCAACTCGTGTGATGGGAATCGACACAGCCGAGAGAGAGAGAGAAAAAAACACTCTGGGTAAAAAAAGCATTTGATTGTTTCCTCTCCTGGTTCTCATCAGCGCTGTCAGATCCACATTTACACCATTTTTAGTGCCGTGGAGAAGCAGGAAAACAAACTGCTCAATAGAGATGAAACAGAAGAGAAAGCACAGAAAACAACATGCTACTGATTCCTCTTTTGATGCTTTTTCTAATCTCATACTTTCAAGAATCACAGAAAATAAAAAGCTGAATTATTTCACTGAGAACAAAACCGTCAAATCGTCTTGTATCATTTGTTCCAGGAGGAGGAGGAGGAGGATGAGGAGGAGGAGGATGATTCAGGGTGAAGATTGGCGTGACACCCTGCTGAAGTCGGGGTCGAGTCGAGCTCGTCTTTGTGTTTGCGTCTCCCCCCTTCATTAAAAATCCATTACACTCCCGCTAATGGAGACTTAATGAGGACAGGCCTGTTGGATCGTCCTTCATGAGCGGCTCAGGGGAGACTAATCGCTGCCTGATTCTGCGGCTGGGCCGTTCTGGCAGGACGGGATGAGAGAGACAGGCAGAGCATTATCATTCTCACCTGACTCTTCTCTGATGTCCCTGCCTGTGGCACTTCTGTTCGCTTGAGGGGGAAAAAACACCAAAACCCTGGACTCAGATTCTGTTTAAAACTGAAAAACTGTGCAGCCTTCTACGTCCCAGAAACCCTTTCAAGTGCATGAAAACATGGTGCACATTACCATGCACACATGCAGCCGAGACGCTCCGACCTTCCAAGCAATAACTTGCTGACTGCCAGCAGAGAAAAACCAGCTCCCTGAGAGTTTGGTATAGCTCCTCCACTTCCCTCACTCTTTGTGAATTCTAAATGAAGCGTGCTTTGTGATACGCCCGACCCCCCGCTGCTGATTTGTCGACCCGGTGCCGTGAAATCTTGTGAAATGAGCGCCGATTTCTGAACATGGAAACAAGCTGCACCGAGCCATACAGTGAGAGGAATTCAATTCCCCACAGCGGGGAAGGCTCAGGTGGAGGAGACGCAGCGGGGGGGGGAGAGAGAGAGAGAGGAGGCAGATTGACAAAGACGAAGAAGAGGAGGAAGAGGTGTGGATGTTGGAGGGTGGATCAGCACAGACTTTGCAAACTCATGATTCACGTTTGTGAGAAAAAAGTTTCTCATTCAGGGATTTTATTTCGCCGTTCTTTGGAGGCTCATTGTGATTTTTAAAAACAGAAAGATTGAAGTCAAATCCAGGCCTGCATGACTGAAGACATCATGGAAGGGATAATGTACGGTTAGGAGGTAGTTATGGGAAATAGAATCCCAACAGACAAGAAGCGGGGGGTCTTGTCCACACTTCCTGTCTCAGAGCGACGCAGAAAAACTAGTCCATGCATTTGTTCCCTCCAGGTTAGATTACTGTAACTCCCTCTTATCAGGCTGCCCCAATAAGTCTCTAAAGATTCTTCAGCTAGTTCAAAACGCTGCAGCTCCAGTATTGACTAGAACTAGGAAGAGAGAGCACATCTCTCCAGTGTTAGCTTCTCTACACTGACTCCCAATAAAATGTAGAATAGAATTTAAAATCCTTCTTTTTACCTACAAAGCCCTTAAAAATCAGACACCCTCGTATCTTAAAGAGCTCATAGTGCCCTATTACCCCTCTAGAACTCTACGCTCCCAACATGCAGGCTTGCTAGTTGTACCTAAAATCTCTAAAAGTAGTATGGGAGGTAGAACCTTCAGTTATCAGGCCCCTCTCCTTTGGAATCATCTACCAGTCAGGGTCCGGGAGGCAGACACCCTCTCCACTTTTAAGAGTAGGCTTAAAACTTTCCTTTTTGATAAAGCTTATAGTTAGAGCTGGATCAGGCTTGGATCAGATCTTAGTTATGCTGCTATAGGCTTAGACTGACACACTGGGATCCTGTCTTTCCCTCTCTCTCCTCTCTCTGCCTGTCTCTCACTTTAACTCTTCCTGTCCCATTAAAGTTACTAACCATAGACCTTTCTGGAGTCCCTGAGCTCCCTTGTCTCGTAGATTCCTCTGAGCTGCCGTAGACGTCCTCCAGCTGCGGACGATCTGGACTCCAGTGTCAACAGCTTCTACTACTCGTCTCATCACTATCACTTCTCTCTCTTACTCCCCTCTATCTGTCTTTCCAGACCCAACACGGTCTCAGCAGATGTGTGTCTAACATGAGTCTGGTCCTGCTGGAGGTTTCTGCCTGTTAAAGGAAGTTTGTCCTCTTCACTGTAACTAGCTAAATACTGTGATGTGCAATGCTCATGGTGGATTAAGGTGGGGTCAGACTGAGTCTTATCCTGTCTTGGTGTTGGGTCTCTGTTCATAATTTGACATAGAGTGGTCTAGACCTGCTCTGTTTGTAAAAGAGTCTTGAGATAACGTTTGTTGTGATTTGGCGCTATACAAATAAAGATTGATTGATTGACTTTTTACCCGGCTAGTAATTTTATTGATTTAAAATGTCCAGAACTCAGCTTCCCGGTTACTCACCCACTCCCGCTCCAGAGCTCACATCACACCCATCCTTCAGCACCTCCACTGGCCCCCCCATACAGCACGAATCCACTTCAAGATCCTGCTTAAAACCCTCAATAACCTCGCCCCCTCATACCTTACCAACCTCCTCAAACGCCACTCCCCATCAGATGCCAGCCTCATGTCCCCTATCACCAAGTCCAAGCACCAAACCTTGGGGGACAGAGCCTTTTGCCATTGCTGCCCCAACTCTCTGGAACTCTCTCCCTCCACACGTCGGCAACTCTGACTCTCTTTAATCATTTAAAGGTGACATATTCTGCTCTTTTTCATCAACATATATTGGTCTAAGAGGTCCCCAAAACATGTCTTTAAAGTTTATGCTCAAAAAAACACTTTGAAATCAGATTTTGGTCTGCCTGAAGAACCCTCTTCTTCAGTCCTCCTCAGAACAGTCTGTTTTCTCTCTGACCACGCCCCCTCAGGAAGTGGGTGTGGCCTCGGCTCTCCAGCTCGTTGATCTAATGTTTACATGTTGGCTGAATATACACGGCTGCTCACAGACCCGCGTTACTTCAACCCTCTGAATCTGATCCAGAATCTGATCCTGACGGAGAGGCGCCTGCAGCAGGACCTTTCTGAACCATTGGTCACAGATTTAGTGTTTCTTGTTGTTTTATTTGTCAGCATGTCGACGTGTGTCTTGGTACACAGCTACCAACATGTAGCTATGTGGCTATGCTAACTAGCGCTAGCACTTTTCCATGAAAACTAAAAATCATCCACTAGATCTTCAAATCTGCAGACGTGGGGAGTCAAAGCGACCTTTGTGTTTATTAAGACAGCCTACAACTAGCATGCCTCCCTCCTAAGCTCCTTGTTAGCACACATGTGTGCAGGGAATGAAAAACGGAGGAGGGGTTGAGTTGTATTTTATACAGTCTATGGGCTGAACAAGCTCCGAGCTCTGACTTCCTGTTACAGACCGGATGGCGTTGTGACGTATGAAAAACACTGAAAACTGAAACGGCTGGTTTCAGCACACATTTACAGAAAGGTGGAGAAATCAGAACAGGGGCAGAATGGAGTCTTTGACTTTTCAGGGGGTTTGTAGACAGGGACACAGATTTCAGGGAGAGAACCATTAAAAAGTTGATTTTGCATGATATGTCACCTTTAAAAAAGTAGTCCCAGTGATTCCTCGTCAGTTAGCGTGTGATCAGTTTGCCTCTTGCGTTGCTCACGTTAGTGACAGTTAATAACCCTCATCAAGGGGTTTCGACCAATCAGAATCAAGCATCACACAGCCGGAAGAACAGTATGAGAGCCGGGTGACAATATGAGATAAACAAATGACAGTGTAAGGTATAAAGCAGTTATTATGAGAAAAAGTCATGATTACAAGAACGCGAGTCACGATCTGGAGAGTGTGACTCATGAAAATGAGATAAAGTGTCAAAATTATGGGATGAAAGTCAAGTCAAGTCCACTTTATTTATAAAGCACATTTAAAAACAACCAGTGTTGTCCAAAGTGCTTTACAAGGTAAAAAGTACATGAAGACAACAATAAACAACAACATAACAGGATATTACTGTCCTCTTCACGAGGAGAAGGCCAAAGAGAAGAGATTTGTCTTCAACAAAGATTTAAAACATTCATCAGAGGGGGGCCGATCTTAATTGGAGTGGCAAGCCATTCCAGAGCTTTGGGGGCTGCTGCAAAGGCTCGGTCCCCCCGGGTTTTAAGGCGACTTTTAGGCACATCCAGGAGCAGCTGGTTTGTTGACCTCAGTGCTCGGGTTGGGTTGTGAGCATGGAGAAGATCAGCCAAGTAGGATGGTGCCAATCCATTTAGGGCCTTGTACGTTAAAAGTGCAACTTTAAAATCAATCCTGTGACGGACTGGGAGCCAGTGGAGAGCATGCAGCACAGGTGTGATGTGCTCCCTCTGTTTCCTGCCAGTCAGGAGGCGAGCTGCCGCATTCTGTACAAGCTGCAGGCGCTGAATAGACGCCATGTCTAAGCCCACATACAAAGAATTACAATAATCAAGCCTAGAAGTAATAAAGGCGTGTACAACTCTCTCTAGATCCTTAGGAGGGAGATATGCCTTCACCTTTGCTATGAGTCTCAGCTGGAAGAAGCTGGACTGAACCACAGAAGAGATTTGTTTCCTAAATTTGAAGGCACTATCAAAATGAACTCCAAGGCTCTTTACAGAGGAGTGAACATTTACTGTGAGAGGGCAGAGAGTGCTCCCATCGAACTGTTAGGGCTGTCCAAACACAATGACCTCAGTCTTTTCCTCATTCAGGTGCAGAAAATTTAGGCTCAGCCATAACTTTACATCTTTCAAACAGTTGAACAAGGACTGCAGGGATCCATTCCTCTTTAAGCTGAACGGCATATAAATTTGCACATCATCAACATAACAATGAAAAGAGACGCCATGTTTCTGGAAAATAGATCCAAGGGGCAGCAAATACAATGAGAACAGGATAGGGCCCAAAACAGACCCCTGAGGAACACCACAAGTAAGAGGGGCTGTCTCAGAGGAAAAATCTCCCAGATGGACAGAGAGACTTCTGTCTGTCAGGTACGATTGAAACCAACTGAGTGCTAAACCCTTAATTCCACAACTATCAAGGCGTGACGGGTGAATTGTGTGGTCGACAGTGTCAAACGCAGCAGATAGGTCCAAAAGCACCAAAATGACAGAGTCTTTGAAAAATCAAAGTTGTATTAAAGAGTGATAACTCTGAAATAAAAGGATGTGAATATGCGATAGGAAGACTTTATCATGAGACAAAGCCTCAGAATGATGAGATTCAGAGTCACAAACATGAGACAGTAAGTCGTTATGATGACCTTTTATCTCATAATAACGACGGTCTTTGTCATTTAAAGACGCCTGTCACATCATTTTCACTTCTTAAGTATCAAGAAATGTTTTCAGACCGGATTGAACATTTAAGTGTCAACAAGTTCTGTCTGTTAACGACGAAGCAGCCGGGTTTATAGGAGGTGATGTGTTCAAGTAACATCTGAATCCTGTGGGCACATCTGTCTGTTAAAGAAGAAGCACAAGAAAAACACCCATAAAGTCCTGCACTCAGTCTGATACTGAAGTCCTCAGTAAAACCTGCAGCTGGTGTTCATCTCCTACAAACAAACTGTTATAGCTTTATGTCACCTTTAGCTCTGCTGAGGGTTTGAAATCGATTTGCTCCGTTTGATTTTAGCAACAGGAGAAAGAACTAAAGGTGAAAAGATGGAAGCAAATAAAGGGAGATATTTGAAAGAAAGGGCTCTTATTTTGAAAGGAACTGACGTGCATTCTGACCCCCTGAAATGTCGGGTTCCAAACTCCTTGTCATGAGTCGCTTTGTTCAGATTTGTTTATTGTTCTTCTTGTGTTTCAGGTCTCGTGTTCTTTATTCCTCGTGTCTGTATTTTCTCTTGTGCTTCTTAGTTCAGTCTCCTGTGTTTCCTGTTTTATTTTGAAGTTCTTGCCCCCCTTGCCACCAAACTAAGAAAATGCATACACAAGTAAAGAACACAAGACATGAACCACAGGGGAAAAGACAACAAATAACACAAGAAGAACAATAAACAAATCTTAACAAAAGCAGCTCATGACACTCAAACTGAGGAGGAGGCGTTCACATTAAAAAGGTGCATTTCGACCAAGAGTTCCAGGGTCAGAACTACTGTCCCCTGAACTAAAAGGTTCCTGTGCCCACATTGTTGTCTGAAGTCCCGGGTAGATTGTGTAAATCAGGCCAGTGACGTATGGAGGGAAAAAAAAGTAAATGCACTACACCACCAGACCAGTAGAGGGCAGTAACACAAAGAGGAATGCCATTCATCACAGGTGACACCATAGAAGCAGACGGACAGGCAGGTATCATTATGAGCAACACAACAGTTAGCCTGTTAGCATGAAGAGACTCAGCTGGTCTGTTTTAGATGGTGCTATATTTCATCACAGATGGATTCACTGAATCAACACGTGAGAGGAGATAAGCGCGAGTAGCAAAGACGTTTCAACACGGCTTTAAAATCCTTTGACAGTACACCACCAGACCAGTAGAGGGCAGTAAAACAAAGACGAATGCCATTCACAGATGGAAAAAAACAATGACTGTGAATGGTTGAAAAAAAAAATTGAAAAAAAAAATTTGAAAACAAAATTTTGAAAACAAAATTTTGAAAAAAACATTTTGAATTTTTTTTTGGGAAGAATATTTTTTGAAAAAATAAAAATTTTGAATAAAAAAAAGAAATTTGAAAAAAAAATTTGACAAAAAAAAATTGACAAAAAAGTTGACCTGGAGTCTGTTGGAAAATAATAATTTTCCTCAAATTTGAAATTGTGCTCTAAAACCAGTAAAACATGAAAAAGATGTGAAAATGTTGCGCCTGCAGTTAAAAACATGTAAAAAGCAATGAATGAATGAATCAACACGTGAGAGGAGATAAGCGCGAGTAGCAAAGACGTTTCAACACGGCTTTAAAATCCTTTTGAACTCAAAAAGCCGTGATCGCAGAGATCGGCCGGTGTTTTGGTTTAAACGGTGACCCTGTTAACTGGAGACTCTCAGCCGGATGCATCCCTCATAAACGTCTTTAGACCATCATTAAATATCTGATGAGGATATTTTGAAATCTTAATAAAAACTAAACTAGTTTGCATTCCCAGGAACTCCCTCTGTGTTTCAAACACTGACACGTTCAGCTGAAGGTCTCCAGCTTACAGGGTCACTCTTCAGACTGGAACACCGGGAGGAGAGACGCATTCACGGTGGGCTGAGAGAAGACTACTGTTACAAGCTGCTAAATCAAGAGAATCACAGCTTCTTCTTTTGAAAAGTACACACACATACAAAAAAGATAGAACAAATAAAAACTATGAAAGAAAGAGAAATCAAGAGAATCACAGATGGAAAAAACAATGACTGTGAAAGGTTTTTTGACAAAAAATTTGAAAAAAAAAATTTGAAAGAAAAAATTTACCAAAAAAATTGAAAAAAAAAAGTTGAAAAAAATTTTAAAATTTATTTTTTGACAAAAATAATTGAAAAAAAAATTTTGGGAAAAAAATTTGAAAAAAGAAAATTGACAAAATAAAATTTAAAAAAAAAAAAATTGACAAAATAAATTTTGAAAAAAAATTTATTTTTTTTTTGAAAAAAATAATTGAAAAAAAAAATTTGAGAAAACTTTTTGAAAAACAAAATTGAAAAAAAAAATTGACATTTTTTTTTTTTTTTTTTTACAAAAAAGTTGACCCTGTTGAAAAAATAAATTTTCCTTAAACTTGAAATTGTTCAGAAAAACAAAAAAAAGTGAACATTTTGTGCCTGTGGTTAAAAACATGGAAAAAGCAATGAATGAATCAACACAAACACTGACACGTTCAGCTGAAGGTCTCCACTTTACAGGGTCACTTTTAAAACCAGAACACCGGGAGGAGAGACGCATTCACGGTGGGCCGAGAGAAGACTACTGTTACAAGCTGCTAAATCAAGAGAATCACAGCTTCTTCTTTTGAAAAGTACACACACATACAAAAAAGATAGAACAAATAAAAACTAATGAAAGAAAGAGGAATCAAGTGAATCACAGATGTGTGTGATGTTATTGTGGACGGAGGGCGGAATAAAAACACTGCAGGTTAATCTACCAATCAGAGATGTTCAGCATTGCAGGCCCCGCCCCCCGAAAGTCCCGGGACCTTTGAAAAGTACTACCCCCCTAGCAGGGGCTTTTTAGGGGGGAGATTATCTACCCCTGAACTACTTTTCAGGGGTAAAGTTCCTCTGGTTGAAAATGCCTAAAGTCAGCGTGTTCACCTGTAAGATAAAAACTCAGTCCACATCAGAGCTGATGCTTTCCTCCAGACATGATGCTGGAGTAAAATCTAATTTAAGTTGAACAGCGTCATTCTCTCTCTCTCTCGCTCTCTCTCTCTCTCCCTCTCTCTCTCTCCCTCTCTCCCTCTCTCTCCTCTCTCTCTCTCTCTCTCTCCTCCTAAACCTTATTGGCTGTTTGATGGATTATTTAGCTAACGAGCTAACTCCGCCTAATTAAAGGAGGATTAGGACTGACAGGGAGGGAAAGCAGCGAGAGGACAGCTGAAGGTCACCTCTGCGTCAGAGTCCAGAGTCTCCATCCCTGACGTCTGATGTGTGTTAACTCTGTGTGCTGATTTGTGTCGGCGTTAGAAAAGTACTGAAGATGAAGGTTGGAGATTGTTCACAGGGACAGATATCAACAGATGTGGAAGTTAAACATGTTTGCACTGTAGATCACCTTGTAATCTTTGGAGCCGTGCATGTCTGGAGTATAAAAACAGAAGGGTGCATTGTTTGTTTAAGATTAACCTGCATAGTAAATCATCTTTACTAAATCAGGTTTTCCAGTCACTTCATGGGTCGCTCTCAGGAGCTCAGTGAATTCCAGTGTGGGACTGTGATAGGATGATACCTGTGCAACAAGTCCAGTTTTGAAACATCCTGGCACCTAAATATCCACATGAGGAGGAGGAGGAGGAGGAGGAGGAGGGGGAGGAGTGTCAGGAAGAAGCCTGTTTGGGGGAAGCTAAGAAATCGTACACTGTCATCAGTGTGTGATAGGTGAAGAGGAGGGTGAACAACAACTGCTGTGTCCTGCAGGGGTGGACTGGATCAGGCCGGGAGTCTGACTCCATCTCAGGTCACTTAGGCTACATTCACACTGCAGGGAAAAGTGGCCTAAATCAGACTTTTTAGGGGGGTCAAGTGACTGGGTCAGATTTTTTTAGAGGCAGTGTGAACACTTAAATCTGGCCCAAATCTGATTTTCAAATCAGATTTAGACCACTTCCATATGTGGTCCTGAATCAGATACAGATCTTATTTTCTCAATGTGACCTCAGTGTGAACGGCCAAGGCGGATTTGATGTGGATTTGATACTTTCACTAAGAACTAAAGGGCGTTTTTCCACTGCAGGATCTTTACCCCAGAACTAGTGACTTTACCCCTGAACTACGTGCGTTTTGACCAAAAGAACCAGGGTCTAAATTCAGTTCAGGGGTTGATAATCTCCTCCCTGAAAAGCCCCTGCTTTGGGGGTAGTACTTTTCAAAGGTCCTGGGACTTTAGGTTGAACGTAATGGTGTTTGTGGAGTTTACACAGCTGTTGAAACACAGAGGAAGTTCCTGGGAATGCAAACTAGTTTAGTTTCTTTATTAAGATTTCAAAACATTATTTTATATTATTTTTTTTTCCCCTTAAAGGTGCATTTCGACCAAGAGTTCCAGGGGTTTTTCAGCCCCCTGAGCTAAAAGGTTCCTGTGAAAAAAAGTATATTGAATAATATTTTGAAATCTTAATAAAAACTAAACTAGTTTGCATTCCCTCTGTGTTTCAACAGCTGTGTAAACAAACACTGACACGTTCAACTGAAAGTCCCAGGACCTTTGAAAAGAACTACCCCTGAACTGAATTTAGACCCTGGTTCCTCCGGTCAAAACGCTTGTAGTTCAGGGGTAAAGTCACTAGTTCCAGGGTACAGTTCTTGCAGGGGAAAAACGCCTTTAAGTTCATATGTGAGTGAAGGCAGGTGAGCCAATACTTTGGGCAATATAATGTAACTTCAGGGTGTAATTTGGCTTCATTTGTACCGCAATCTGATTGTGCCATCAGCTTGGTTCCTGTGTCCTTGGTGCACCTCAGATCTCCTGAATGAGTTCATTTAAAGATAATCACTGTGTTGAAAACCTGCTGATTAACAAACAGGACTCTTGTTCTGGTCGGACACAAAGTAGTGACAGTCAGATAACAGAACTGTTAAGCATTCTCATAACTGAAGCATTTAAAATGTGTTTGCTTGGTTTGGTTTGTAGTCAGGGTCCAATGCACCCCAAAAGGAGGCCCACCTTCAAACCCGGGTAACCCCAGACTAACCAGGTGTACCCTCTCTGGCACTCGTGAGCACTGATTTGAATAGAAAGGGTCTAAAAGATAAGTCAGCATGTCTCACACTTGTCACCATGCGTGGCTTCATCCATTAAACTGGTTAAACTGGCACTGAGCTCTGCTGCAGAGGATGCTGGATTACACACACCGCACACCACCCAGAGAGGAATTACTTCTGCAAGTCATGAAGTTGGCTTCAGGGATTAAATGCCTGCTCGCACAGAAAACTGTCACACAGCTGCACTTCATCTGAGTCCACGCCTCAGCTCCTCTCTCCTGCGTGACCGCTCCGTCTTTGCAGGACTTGCAGAGAAAGAGGATCTCTTTCAATTTCCATTCCTTCACAGATTCATTCCCGCTCACATTCGAACACACACTCACACACTCACAGATAGCGGCACTCTGCTCGGCCTGATTTAGCTCTGCTCTGCTCTGCTCTGCTCTGCTCTACCTCTGCAGTGTAAATCACATTAAGCTCTAATAGGCAGCTTAGACGAGCACCCAAAGCACCATGGGCCATTACCTTCTCCATTTTAAGAAGATCTGTTCAGTAATAACTGCCCGTTACTGGAAATTAAGGCACCTGCCTTCTGGCCACAGCCGGTAATGTCCGCTGAGATTGTCAGATTATCGAGCTTTCCACCGTCGTCTCAGACACCAGCAGCAGCTGAAGGAAAAGGAGGAGGAGGAGGAGGAGGAGGAGGAGGAGGAGGAGGAAGAGGAGAACGAGGAGGAGGAAGAGGAGGAGGAGGAGGAGGAGGGGGAGAAGGAGGAGGGAGGAGGAGGGGGGAGGGAGGGAGGAGGAGGGAGGGAGGAGGAGGAGGAGGGAGGGAGGAGGAAGGAGGAGGGGGGAGGAGGAGGAGGAGGAGAGGGAGGAGGAGGAGGAGAGGAGGAGGAGGAGGAAGAGGAGGAGGAGGAGGAGGAGGAGGAGGAGAAGGAGGAGGTGGGAGCAGGAGGAGAAGGAGACGACGGAGGAGACGGAGGAAGAGTAGAAGCATGTGGGAGGAGGAGGAGGGGGAGGAGAAGGAGGAGGGGGGAGGAGGAGGAGAAAGAGGAGGAGGAGGGGGGAGGAAGAGGAGGAGGAGGGGGCGGAGGAGGAAGAGGAGGGGGGAAGAGGAGATAAGAGGAGGAGGCGGGAAGAGGAGATAAGAGGAGGAAGAGGAGAGGGAGGAGGAGGAGGAGGAAGAGGAGGAGGGGGGAGGAGGAGGAGAGGAGGAGGAGAGGAGGAGGAGGAGGAGGAAGAGGAGGAGTGGGGGGGGAGGAGGAGATGAGGAGGAGAGGGAGGAGGAGGAGGAATAGGTGGAGGAGGGGGGAGGAGGAGGGGGGAGGAGGAGGAGAGGATGAGGAGGAGAGGAGAGAAGGAGGAGGGGGGAGGAGAGGAGGAGGAGGGGGAGGAGGAGGAGGAGGAAGAGGAGGAGGGGGAGGAGAGGAGGAGGAGGGGGAGGAGGAGGAGGAGGAGGAGGAGGAGGAGGAGGGGTAGGAGGAGGAGGAGGAGAGGGAGGAGGAGGAGAGGGAGGAGGAGGAGGAAGAGGTGGAGGAGGGGGAGGAGGAGGAGGAGGAGGGGGGAGGAGGAGGAGAGGAGGAGGAGGAGAGGAGAGAAGGAGGAGGGGGAGGAGTGTCAGGAAAAAGCCTGTTTGGGGGAAGCTAAGAAACAGTACACGTTCATCAGTGTGTGATAGGTGAAGAGGAGGGTGAACAACAACTGCTGTGTCCTGCAGGGGTGGACTGGATCAGGCCGGGAATCTGACTCCATCTCAGGTCACTTAGGCCATGTTCACACTGCGGGGAAAAGTGGCCCAATTCCAATTTCCATTTTTGGGGGGTCAAGTGACCAGGTCAGATTTTTTTAGAGGCAGTGTGAACACTCAAATCAGATTTAGACCCCTTCCAAATGTTTTCAATGTGACCTCAGTGTGAACGTCCAAGGTGGATTTGATGTGGATTTGATACTTTCACGTCACTTTATAGCGACACACGTCACAAGTCTGCGTGGCGGAAGCCTTGCAAAAATGGAGGATAGCAACGATGGAGCAAGTCAGTTGAGTGTCCTGCTGAAGGAGTCTTGGGGAGAGCTGCTGATAGATGTAATTGAAAGTTTCCCTCTTCATCCAGAAGTTTTGAATAAACTCTGTCTGTGTGGAACTATTGGATGATTGTTATGAGAGTCAGACATGTTACATGTGTATAGCAGTGCAGCTCGAGTTGTCTGCCTGAACTAGCTCGCAGGCGTCGCTCCATACCTGCGATCTTGACGCCGTTGGAAGTGAGGGAAACCTCAATGTCCTTTAGAGCTGGGGTCCCCAAACTCTTCAGCCGGCGACCCCAAAATATTGGTGCCAAAGACTTGCGACCCTCACTGTCCCTCAAAGTGATTTAATGTGGCTTCATTTGGCTGGTCTGGAGAAAATGACCCTCCCTATATGAGCATGTGTCTGTGTTTCTTGAGCTGTTATGAATGAACCTGCTGCTACTGATGCTTTAGATCATTAACTGTTCACTAACCCTAAACTTAGGAGTCATCTGGCTAGGAGTGGGAATCGAAAACCGGATCCGACTTACAACCGGTTCCTGTATTGTACACCTTAAATGTTATCGATTCTTCTTAACGATTCATTTCCCAGCATGAAGTCACGTCACGGTACGTTGCATTACGTCAAGCACTCTGCAACACAGAACTCCTCGGTGCAAATACCTCAAATATGCTGAAGCATTGGTCGACTCGGCCTCGAAGCTTGGGGTTCCCATCGGGCCGAAGGGTTCCCTGTGAACATGTTTGAGGTGGGAAGGCGAACCCCCGCCTACCTCTCCCGTTTCGGAGTTGGGATGCTTTCCCTCAGGCTCGATGGTCCACGTCCAGACTCAAGCGGCTGAAAATGAGGCACTAAGAGCGAGTAACATACCTCCACGATGACCCCTGGAGGAAAAGTGTTTTTCCTCTCTAAACTCAAAGTCTTTTCATCCAGGCCCGAGGGTCCACGTCCGGACTCAAGCGGCCGGAAATGAGGCACTGAGAGCGGGTAAAATACCTCCACGATGACCCCTGGAGGAAAAGTGTTTTTCCTCTCTAAACTCAAAGTCTTTTCCTCCAGGCCCGAGGGTCCACGTCCGGACTCAAGCGGCTGAAAATGAGGCTCTGAGAGCGGGTAAAATACCTCCACGATGACCCCTGGAGGAAAAGTGTTTTTCCTCTCTAAACTCAAAGTATTTTCCTCCAGGCCCGAGGGTCCACGTCCGGACTCAAGCGGCCGAAAATGAGGCACTGAGAGCGGGTAAAATACCTCCACGATGACCCCTGGAGGAAAAGTGTTTTTCCTCTCTAAACTCAATGTCTTTTCCTCCAGGCCCTAGGGTCCACGTCCAGACTCAAGCGGCCGAAAATGAGTCACTGAGAGCGGGTAACATACCTCCACGATGACCCCTGGAGGAAAAGTGTTTTTCCTCTCTAAACTCAAAGTCTTTTCCTCCAGGCCCGAGGGTCTATGTCCGGACTCAAGCGGCCGAAAATGAGGCACTGAGAGCGGGTAAAATACCTCCACGATGACCCCTGGAGGAAAAGCGTTTTTCCTCTCATAATTCAAAGTCTTTTCCTCCAGGCTCGAGGGTCCAGGTCCGGACTTTTCCCCTTTAAAAAAATACTCAGGAATCGTTAGGAGAATTGATAAGGAATTGGATTGATAAGCAGAATCGACGATGGCATTGACATTAATAAAATCTTATTAATTCCCACTCCTACATCTGGCAACAAAGAAAGGCAGAAAACTCATCACATTTTCTATTTTCAAGCTTTTATTTCAAGTTTAGCTGCGACTACTTCTGTAGATGTTATTTACTATAATGTGTAAAATGTACTATTTTTAGATTTTAGATAATTAAGAAAAAAAAAACATTCTGGAAGACATCTCACGCCCCCCCATTTGTGTCCCGCAACCCCCCAGGGGTTCCCGGCCCACACTTTGGTCTTCAACCAGCCTAAGACAGCTCATGTCACTCCCCTGCTCATGCAGCTACACTGGCTTCCAGTTGCAGCTCGCATCAGATACAAAACTCTAATCATGACTTACAAAGCAGGAACCAAAACCGCTCCAGTTTACCTGGAACCCCTCATCCAGGTCTACTGTCCTTCTCGCCCGCTACGCTCAGCCTCTGAAAGGCACCTAGTGCTTCCAGCACACAAGGCCTCAAAATCAAAATCACTAGCTGGACTCTTCTCTTCTGTTGCCCCTAAATGGTGGAATGAATTGTCCAACTCCATTCGATCTGCAGAGTCCCTCTCTACTTTCCAAAGACAGCTAAAGACCCAGCTCTTTAGGAAGCACTATGCACTTAGCTAGACTGTTCTCCACTGTTGTCCCCAGGGGCAGATCATGTCTTCCAGCTACAGTTGACTCCACTGTCCTGCTCTACTCTGGGAATCTGTGTTCAGGTCTGGAGTGACCCAGCACTTGGTACTTTGGTCATTATTGTGGTGGTGTTAATTGTTGATGAAGATAATGGAAGGTCTTAAATGGTTTGGTTGCTTCATTGTAGATGTTCCTTATTTACTTTGTGCATTGCCTTTACACTGCTTGGCAGTACCTGCACCCAAATGGACTTGAAGCACTTTGTTCCTCTTCCTGATCTTGTTTCCTCTTGTCTAGATCTTTGCTTGTGTTGTTCTTGTTCTTGTATGTACGTCGCTTTGGATAAAAGCGTCTGCTAAATGACATTGTAACATATTGTAACTTTGGGACCCCCTGCTTTAGAGAATGAATAAAGGTTTGAATTGAAATGAGACGGCGGCTGGGACACGGGCTCATCTGCACCAAGCCCTGACCTCAGTCGTCTCCAACATTTAAGTCACCATCTGTGAGACAGACCGGGTTCAGGTGTTCTTTGAGTCACAAAATGTTCATCACTGAGATTGAAAAACTGTTTATTAAATGTGGTTTCCCTTCCAATATTTGTCTTATTGTAAAAAATAATCATTCCATAAAAATTCAGAACATTCAGCGGCGAGACGTCCTCGGTAATGATGCGAGTCCTCATCCTGAAAACTCATTTGAGAGTTGATAATAAAGTTAATTTAAAGGAATACGGTGTTCCAGCTTCGATCCGTGACCTTGTCAGATTTCTTATTGGAACGGTCTGTGAGATGTTTTAAATGATGCGGTCTAACACGGAGAAGGAATGAATCCGATTTGTGTCATTTAAATTATTTAAATGTGAGCAGATTTTGCGGTTTCATTACCCAATAAGTGTATTTTTTAAAAAAAGAGAGCAGAGGCTCAGCTGCAGAGCTGTTCGGAGTTCAGATATTCAGACTGCATGAAAGTTTATGTGTGTTGGCTGGAAGTTTTCTGCGTGGGTCAGCATTGTGTTGCTCCGTTTACTGCCCCTTCAGTGAAGCAATTAAAGCTGAAGTAACTCTCTTTAAAAGTAGCTGCAGAGTGTGAATGTCACTGCTGTTAGACTCACAGAAACTTCTCGCCGTCTCAAAGCCAATGTGACCTCTGAGCACAGATCGCTGGGGTCTGAGGCCCATCTGGATGCTCCTGTAAGGCTGCTGTGACGTTCAGGTGGACAGGAGAGGACACGGGACACCTGCAGGGGGGCGAGAGAGAGAAGGGTGATGGGGAAAGTGACTCAGCAGCAAAATGAACAAACCCCACAGCGTAGAGAGACTGTTCCTGCATGTTGGGCATGAGCAGCTGATCTAAGAGAGGCAGAGAGTCCAAAGTGACACCGTGGACACATGCCGGGGTGTGTGGCCTTAAAACTCAAAGTTTGCATCGGGTGATGTCAGTAATAATAAAGAGGCTGAGAGGGAAGAGACACAGACTACATCTGCAGTCTACAGAGGCCTAGAGAGATCTGATCTGATTCTGGGCACAGCGTTTTGGTCTTGTGAAGCAATAAAAGATACTTCACTTATCAATCAATCAACCTTTATTTGTATAGCGCCAAATCACAACAAACGTTATCTCAAGATGCTTTCACAAACAGAGCAGGTCTAGACCACTCTATGTCAAATTATGAACAGAGACCCAACACCAGGACAGGGTAAGACTCAGTCGGACCCCACCTTAATCCACCATGAGCATTACACATCACAGTATTTAGCAAGTTACAGTGGAGAGGACAAACTTCCTTTAACAGGCAGAAACCTCCAGCAGGACCAGACTCATGTTAGACACACATCTGCTGAGACAGTGTTGGAGAGAGAGATGGAGGAGAGTAAGAGAGAGAGGTGATAGTGATGAGACGAGTAGTAGAATCAATCAATCAATCAATCAATCAATCATTAAATCAATCAATCAATCAATCAATCAATCAATCAATCAATCAATCAATCAATCAATCAATCAATCAATCAATCAATCTTTATTTGTATAGCACCAAATCACAACAAACGTTATCTCAAGACGCTTTTACAAACAGAGCAGGTCTAGACCACTCTATGTCAAATTATGAACAGAGACCCAACACCAAGACCGGATAAGATTCAGTCTGACCCCACCTTAATCCATCATGAGCATTGCACATCACAGTATTTAGCTAGTTACAGTGGCGAGGACAAACTTCCTTTAACAGGCAGAAACCTCCAGCAGGACCAGACTCATGTTAGACACACATCTGCTGAGACCAAGTCTGGAAAGAGGGATAGAGGGAGATGAAGAGAGAGAGAGGGAGCGGTGATAGTGATGAGACGAGTAGTAGAAGCTGTTGCAGCTGGAGTCTGGAACGTCCACATCAGGAGGGCGTCTACGAGACAAGGGAGCTCAGGGACTCCAGAAAGGTCTATGGTTAGTAACTTTAATGGGACAGGGAGAGTTAAGGTAAGTGATGAGGGGAGTTGGAGGGAGATAGGATCCCAGTGTGTCAGTGCACCAGTTCCCCTGGCAGTCTAACCCTATAGCAGCAGAACTAAGAGCTGGTCCAAGGCTCTAACTATAAGCTTATGCAGTGACTCAGCTAGTGATCCAGTTACTGTTTGATCCTAGTAACTGCTGTTACTCATTTTCAGTGAGTTGCTCAACACTCTGAATACAAGACACCTCATGGAGGGACCCACATTTACAGTATTGAAATGCACTCTGGGAAACCTACAGTGTCATGAGTTGTGATTACATGTTCTTCTGCATTGCTCGGGACACTAATGCAACTTCTTAAATTCATTTTCCTCAAGAAGGAACTCCAAGAACTTTTAAATATTATGCAACAACAACAACTTCCTGCAGCTAAACGCTGAC
>NW_023260026.1:102029-139529 GCF_009762535.1 Notolabrus celidotus
TCTACAATCAGAGCCTCATTGAAGGTATGTGTTCGGTTATTTTGACCTGCAGCTCTGCAGCATGCCAAGACCTGCAGAGAAGTCTCTTCACATGGTGGTGAAATGTCAACAGGAAGTGAGATATTTGGGAAAAAGTGGTGAAAATTAACAATTGTTGATCCAATTACAGGGTGAACTAGTCCAAGGAGCCTCATCAAGTCAGATTAACATGGCTTTAACAGTTTCAGACTTTCAGGCTGTTATATATATAATAATTTCAGGAACGGCTTGCCATAGATGCGTGTATATGTGCTTTTATGTGTGCGTGTATGTATGTGTATATACCTATTTTTATGTCTATGTGTCTGTATATATATATGTTTATATTGACTTTAAAGGAAGAACCCCAAGTCCTCTCTTGGTTCTTGTCATTGAATGTTGTATTGTTTGTTTGTCTGTGTGAAGCTAAAGACAGTTTTCTACATAGTGGACAAATAAAGTTCTAAAGTCTGACTTTAGGACTCTGAAATATAATCTCCATCCAGTCCTGAGAGGAAAACAGTAAAAACCTGCTCTTGATTTTCATGACAGCTGATAGATCTGAAACGGAGAACTTTAACGGAAGGAAACTTCTACAAAATGTGTTCATTGAATGTTTATATGTAGAAATAATCAGAACATAAAAACATGTAAACTTTTTGTTTCAGGTGGAAGTACCGCTGATCACACAGAGCCTCCTGATCACACAGAGCCTCGTGTTGAATATGAGGAATTATGGAGTGGTGAAGGTATGTACTGCAGAAGAAAGCTTTATTCTGAGAGAGTGTTTGCTTGGCTGTAAAACCAGATCAGGGGTCTGTTGCACGTCTTCTAAAGGTAGGGTGTAAAGTCCTCACTCAGCTCTGCATTGAACTTAGTTTGTAACTTCAGTCTCTTCATTGTTTGGTTGCACCACAGAGACTTTAGGGTTATCTTAAATAGAGCAGCATAACGTTGGAACTTTCATTCTGATCCCCTGTCAAGCATTTATTCATGACTGCTCAGCCATCAGTGAACAACACACTGTGGTCCCAACCATCAACATGTTAGCACACATTGATATTACTCAGCTGTTACCACGTCCATAACTTTAGCTGCTGCTTCAATGAGTTCATCACAGAGGTTGATGAGAATGTCTCCAGATTTAGAGGAAGCCTAATTAGTCATAAGATGAAGTATTGAAGTGATCAACATGTTGTCCAAGAGGTAAAACGTGACGGTCTTCATGCATTAAGAAGATATTTTTAGTCTAAAGGGAAAGTGAACAACAGTCAAACAGAAGCTCTGAAGTTTGAATTCAAAGACAAAATTAAGAGCGTGATTATTACCATCTCATTCTGTGATTGTTTCCTTTATCTGACAGAACTGTCATCATGAATGTGACTTCATGTCTTCACTGTAGGTGTTCCACCCTCTAAATGCACTCATGTTGCTATGATGAAGCACTTTAATCTCACGGACAAAGCCAAGTACCTCTGGGCCCGGCCTGCGGAAAACCCCTGGAGGGCCACAAATGTAACCCTGGACATATCTCTATACAGCATCCTAGATGTGGTAAGTGTGTTTTTTTTAACTATGAATAACATGTTTTCTTCTGTAAAGAACATATATATATATATATATATATATATATATATATATATATTAGTGCTTTATTGATTTTTGTCTGTGACAGTATTTCTCAAACTCAGACTACATTTACTGGAAAGTCTGTCCATAGACCAACAAGTAAGTCCAGTTTTAGTGCTCACAGAACCACAATGAAGCTTTAAATGAAGCACTTTGGCAAAATGTTAAAAAACTGTTATCACAGCCTTTTTAATTTTTAGCATTTTTAAATGTTTGCTGCACCGTTTATAAAAGTCTTCTACTAATATTAATACAGCGAACAGTCTTTCTGTTATTGGTTATTTTTGTTTTTATGTCTGTTTTATATAAATTACTTTTACATTATATAAAAATAACATGATGAAATCCACTAATTCTCTGTCACTCTGAGGAACATTATTCTGAAGCTGTTGAACTATTAGCTCACGCAGTCTCTCACAGAGTGATGAACCTCTTCCCATCTTTCCTTCTGAGAGACTCCGCCTCTCTGGAGTTTTTAGACCCGGTCATGTGACTAACCTGTTGATCATTAACCTCATTAGTCAGGAGATGTTCCTCCAGGTGGTTTTTAGCTTTACACAACTTTTTACCTGTTTTGTTGTCCCTGTTTGAATTCTAGGTCTGACCAAACTCCTTCTGTCCTCTCTCTGAGTTAAAAACAGACACAAACATGCTAATTACATATTAGACACTATAAAATCTACTTAATGATCATTTATTATCTGACCTTCTGTTCCCGACTGTGTCAAATTAACATTTGAAAAATTGCAGTAACTGATGTGAACAGTGAACTTTTTCTCTTCTCATAGAGAGAAAAGGAACGTGAATTAGTCTCTTACGTCTGGATACTTATGGTGAGTTCTCTCTAAAGAGTTTTTGATGGACTGAATAATAATAACCTCACTCTGTTAAAAGACCAAAATATTATTCATCTAACTGCTTCTTTCATCTCGTTGTTCTTTTTTTAGATTTGGAAGAATGAATTCATCAAATGGGAGGATGGAGAGTTCTGTCGTTGTAGAAATTTTACTCTTCCTACTGATCTGTTGTGGAAACCAGATATAACCATTGAAGAGGTGTAAGTTTGACTTCTGTTCTACTATATACTAACTATCCACATCTATGATACCTTCCACTTTCATGAGGTGCTTTTCTAACAGAAATACCAGGAACTTTCAGTTCCAGTAACTCCCCTTCAAGGAACTAAATGGGTCATGTGGCCCGTTGTTGTCAGAGTTTTCACTGTGGCCTGAAGTCCAGAGTAGATAATGATAATCAGGCCGGTGACGTAAGGAAAAAACAAAAGTAATTGCACTACCCTGCCAGACCACTAGAGGGCAGTAAGAGAGAGACGAAGGCCATTCAACAAAGACCACACCATAGAAGGAGATAGACAGGCCGGCATCGTCATGAGCAACACCACAGTTAGCCTGTTAGCATGAAGGAGATTCATCTTTTTACTTTAATACACTGATAATAGTAGTGTTGTACTGTAGTCAGGTCAACAAACCTTGAGTCAGAGTTCTGAGTCCTCAGTGTTAGAGTCCAAGTCCAGTCCTCAGTGTTAGAGTCCAAGTCCAGTCCTCAGTGTTAGAGTCCAAGTCCAGTCCAATCCCCAGACAAGAATCAGAGTCCAGTCCTCACTGTTAATATTTTTTGGGGGTAGCTTTTTAAATCCAAACCAAAGACAGTCTGAACCTGGACTGACTGTGTGGGACCTTTCAGATGTGTAGAAAACATTTCTTTCATTAACATTAGTGTTGGAGCTTTTTCCATCATTTCATGGACGTGATTATTTAACTTTATTTTTGCTCTCATTTTGTTAGTTTGGTAGTTTTGTACCTGGATGGGCAGGTAAGATATGGACATTTAGGATTTATTTTTATTTAACCTTTATTTAACCAGATGAGTCCCATTGAGATCAAGACCTCATTTTCAAGGGCGACCTGGCCAAGAGGTCAGCAGCACACGTCAGAATAAATGGCACAGCTCAACAACATGGAACATATATGCAGACAGTATGTAGAAGCAAACAATAATAATTTAAAAAGTGCAACTTATTTTCAAGTAAAGTGCAGTTTGTGAATATAAAACAGCATTTAAAAACACAGGCACTGTTCTGGGGTCTGTCTTTCATTTAAGATAGACTTAAAGGTGTCCAGAGAGATGAGATCCGACAGATTCAAGTCCTTCTGGAGTTTATTCCAAGCAGTAGGAGCAGCAAAACTGAACGCTCTCTTACCGAACTCTGTCCGAACACAGGGAACACACATCCGCAAAGTGTCGCAGGAGCGCAAGGCATAGTGACTTCCTGATCTCTGAAGATAAACACATAAATACATTGGGACCAAGCCAAGTAGACATTTGTAAATTAGATGAAGCCAATGTGTTTGCCTGCGCACACTCAGGGATGGCCAGTCGGCTCTGACATAAAGCTCACAGTGGTGAGTGAGGCGTTTGCAACCCGTGACAAACCTCAGCGCGCAGTGATACACACTATTTAAAGACAACAAACATTTAGTCGAGGCTCCCAAGTACAACACATCATAACCAATAAGAGGCAAGAATGTTGCAGACACTAAAAGTTTCCTCGCTCTGAGGGAGAAACAGGATTTATTCCTGTACAGGAAACCTAGTTTCACCCTAAGTTTGGAGACCAGGTTGGATATATGAGTTTTAAATGAAAGCTCCCTATCGAGAATAAAACCCAAGTATTTGTAATTAGCGACAAGTTCTATGTGGTTCCCTTGTGAGGTTACGATTGAGGGGACGTTTCCTTTGGACTCATTTGACGAAGAAAAAAGCATCAATTTGGTTTTGTCTGCATTCAGGACCAGTTTTAGTTTCAGCAGATGAGACTGAATAGTATCAAAGGCAGGATGTGTTTGATCCTGTGTGCGGTCCGCTCTCCCTGTGCACCGTGGCCGGTTTGATTGTGAGTTTGTTTTTAGCTTGAAGAGGTCTAACTGCCACTTCAGTTAGATTCTAACAAAATCCTGTCAGAGTGTCTGGAGATTAGTTTATGAATGAAGTTACAGTGCTGCGTGTTTTACATGAATACAGCAAATGATAGAGGCCTCCAATGAGGACTATAGCCTCTGTATGTTGGGCTCATGCTTAGACCGTTAGGCTAACGGAGCCCCATTAATCAGAATTTTAACCAACCAAACAACTTAGACACAAAGGTTGAGTCACTTTAGTCGCTAACATAACCGTTGGCATGCTAACACAGTAACGTGATAAACAGTTTCAGTAACTTTAGCGTCTCTCTTAATTCTCTGGGTTCATCCTGGACAGATGTCTGTGAAAGCTTGTTTGTTCCCAAATGATAGAAATGTTAAACGTTGTGTTTCTGTGTATAAATAACACACATGTGTATCTCTGTTCAAATGTATGGTGTTCAGTTATATTATCAAATCAAAGACAAAAGAACACAATGTGACTTTCTTAAATCAGTTGTAGTTTAAAGCATGCTTTCAGTGAGACTGGTGTAAAGTGTAACACGTTATTCAAACTGAACAAAGGTTTAACCATGTGTTTGTTTTTTCTCTCACAGAACAGAAAAAGACACGATCTCTCAGACTCCATATCTCACTGTGTTCTATAATGGGAGGATATATCTTAGAAATGGAATGGTGCTGGTCAGCACCTGCAGAATGAACTTTTACAAATTTCCCTTTGACACTCAGAACTGCAGCCTAACCTTCAGGGCAATCCAACACAGAAGTGAGTCTGTATACGTCTGAATGCATGTGTGTACATGTTTTACACATCACATGGATGTAATGAAAGACTAGCCTGGCGTTGCCAGACCCATCAGACAGCTCATTGGTTTTTGCTGGAAGGTGGTTCAAGAGCCGCTGACCTCAGATACACCGGACCATTCATGGTCCTTTATTTAAAATTGGGCGGGTTCTGAGATTACAAACATCAGGTCGGCACAGTCTGTTTCTGTTGCTCCATGCTAAGTCACACGCTGCATCGCTCTGATTGGTTGTAGGTCTGTCCAACTTCTTCCAGAGGCACTTCAGATGCAGCCATTGCTAACACCCTCTGGGGAAAGGAAATGAGCAGATCTAGACCCATTCAGTAATATCAAAGGGTCTGGGGACGCCAGGCTAGTACAGGACTATAACTTCACCAATACAAACATACCAGACACTTTGTCTCTGTTTAAACTGGAATGAAACCCTAACACTGTTTTTTCTCCAACCTCAGACTTGGAAATAAAGCTTTTTTCAGAGCAGAGGAATGATTATATATTAAAGAGAACTCGTAAGGACATGAAGGATGAGTCTGAGTGGCTTCTCATGAACGTGACAGTGGAAACCACAGAGGTCAACAGTTTTAACACTGTCAGTAGCGTGTTCATTTACACGGTAAGTACAGACATTGATACACACACTTATTTTAATATTTTCTTCATTACATTTCAGAGACCTCGTTGTTGTGTCTTGTCAGAATAGGTCAGTAACAATACACATATTGATTATATCCATTTAACAACATGAACAACCGCTGCAGAGCATTAGCTTCTATGCATCAACACATACCTGATTTTTTAACAAAATACTGGAATCCTACATTTCATTTAGCAGGAGATGGACTATGTTCCTCCATGTTCCTCCATTTTACTGACTTAGTTACTGACTTGTTGAGAGGACATCTTTCTGCTTCACTTGGTTTTATTTTCTCTCAAGTTATTGTTTTTGTTTGATACTGAAAAAGTTTAGTTTGAATAATTCTGACTGAATTGTAATTCCATAATCTTAAAAATGATTTCACAGGTCACCATAAAGAGGCGATCAGTCCTCTATGTGGTCAACTTCATACTCCCCATCCTGTTCTTCTTGTGTCTGGACTTGGCCTCCTTCCTCATCTCAGAGAGCGGAGGTGAGAAGCTCAGCTTCAAGGTCACTGTGCTGCTGGCTGTCACGGTGATGCAGCTGATTCTGAACGATATTCTGCCTTCTTCTTCAGACAGGATCCCCCTTATAGGTGAAGAAGCCCAGAGTCTTCCTCTAGTGATTGCTCTTCAGCAGCACATACTGACTCAATGTGTAGGTAGAAACGTGTCTTTAGGTATTCATACTGCTTCTTTCTTCCTTCAGCGATCTATTGTATCGGGGCTTTTGGTTTCATGATGCTGAGCCTCTTGGAGACGATCTTGATGATGTACCTGAAGGAAAAAGACGATGTGTCCCAGGACAAAGAGGCAGATGAAGACCAAAGCCCAGAAGACAACTGTGGAGAGAAACCAGGAAGAATGCAAAACTTCTTTAGAGGTGAGATTCAACAAGGAGCAAAGCTTGCAGATGTATTTCTGATTGAAAATAGAACAAATAATCATTTATAATCCTTTATAATTGTTGCTACTTTGAGCATGCACTAACCTGTGGAATGCATTTTTGCAGACGTGTATATATCAGTTCCCTGCAGGCGTGTCTTTGATCTGTCCCCTGGTGAGATGCCCCCAGAGCTGCTGCCTGAGGTCCCAGAGGTCAGGAAGACTTTTACTGTGTATTTACTGTTAATCCCACAGATACAGAGCACCAATAACAATAATAATATAATTTATTTATCACGCACTTTACATTTGGAACAAATCTCAAAGTGCTACAGGGCCTAATAAAAGGGCAGTAAGAATACAAACAGGGTTAAAAACAAACAGTAAAATGCAGACACTTGTTAAAGACTCTGTGGAAGGTCAGATAAAAACTATGGATGAAACCAGGGGAATAAAAACTAGGGAAATGTAGTCTGTAGTGCTCTCAGCTGATCGGGGAGAGCATTCCACAGTCACCTGACAGCGGAGGAAAAAGCCCGGTCTCCCACAGTGTGGAGTCTGCTGCGGGGCAGTGGAGGCGGTTGGTGCTGGTGGAGCGGAGGGTTCTTGTAGTAGTTTGTGGGTGTAGCAGTTCTTTCAAGTATATGGGGGCGTGTCCATGGATGCACTGATGTGTCAGCAGAGAGATTTTGAATTCGATCCTGTGTGAAACCGGGAGCCAGTGGAGTGAATGCAGGATGGGTGTGATGTGGTCGTGTTTGCGCACTCTCATCAGGACCCTGGCTGCACAGTTCTGGATCGACTGCAGTTTTTGAAGGCTTCTGCCAGGGACTCCCAATGAGAAGTGCGTTGCAACAATCGATCCTGGAGGAGACAAAGGCATGGACCAGTTTTTCTGCATCAGGGAGAGAGCGTGAGGGGCGGAGTTTGGAGATGTTTCTGAGGTGGTAGAAGGAGGTTTTACAGATGTTATTGATGTGGGTTTCAAAAGTGAGGTGAGGGTCATTTTTGACTCCAAGATTTGTGGCTATGGATGAGAGGGGAATGTTGTGGCCTGTGAAGGATATGGTGGTAAGTGGACTAAGAGGGCTTCGGTTTTGGAGCTGTTGAGTTGGAGGAAGTTTTGGTCCATCCATGCCTTTATCTCCTCCAGGCAGGCGGTCAGTGTGGATGTGGATGTGGGTGGAGTGGCTGCAGAGGGGTTGGTGTCTGTCCTGAGGTATAACTGTGTGTCATCAGTGTAAGAATGGAATGATACTCCATGCCGGCTGATGATGTGGCAGAGAGGGAGCATGTACAGGGTGAAGAGGGCGGGGCCGAGGACTGACCCTTGTGGGACTCCACAGGTGACAGAGTAGGCACTGGACTTAGCACTGCCGATTGAGATGTACTCAGCCCTTCCAGTCAGGTAGGACTGGAACCACTCCAGTACAGAACCAGAGAGAGTGTTCTGAAGGCGGTGTAGGAGGATGTGGGGGTCAACCATCTCAAAGGCTGCAGTTAGATCCAGGAGGATGAGCAGAGATGGGGAGCCGCTGTCATCAGCAGGTCGTTGGTGACTCTGACCAGAGCCGTTTCTGTTGAGTGAGAGTGAGTTGAGATGTAGATGGTCATGAAGCTGGACGGAAACTACTTTCTCAAGCACTTTTGAGAGAAACAGCAGGTTGGAGATGGGTCTGTAGTTGGCAAAGATGTCTGGGTCTAGAGTTGTTTTTTTGAGGCATAATGTTGTTGATGGTCTCTTATGTGTGTGTAGGTCATAAGGAGGCTTCAGTTTTAACTTCAGTGTGTTTGGTGATCAGCTAAACTCCTTATAGTTGCTTTAAATGACTTTTTTGCAGGTTAGCAGCAGCCAGCTGACCGAGGAGTCCCACGACTCAGAGAATCTATTCGAGGAGCTGAGGGAGGTTCTAAAAACAGTGGCTCTGCTTCTCAGCAGCAGGAAGGAAGAAGAGAAACCCGGCTACTGGACCAGGATGACCAAAACCATCAACAGAATCTACTTCATGTTCTATTTCATATCTACCAGTCTTTTCCTCGGCGTTCTGTTTGCACATTGGTTTAATGAAGAAAACGATTGGTTCTAAATAATGAAAGGAACAGCAAACGGAAGTCATCGGCCCAATCTCAATGTCCACCCTCAAACACTCACTGACTCTGAGGCGCGTTCCCACTGAGTCCGTGAGGGCTTAAGGCTGTCCCACTGTCAAATCATCAAGTGTGTGAGGGATCTCTCTCTGACTCTTTGAGCCCTTTATGCCCCCTTTCCATAAGTGGGCATTTGTGCAGACTTAGTGTAAGGGAATTACCCAGAGTTCATGTGCAGTAAAAATTCCTAACATCACTAAGGTGAGCTTCATGACGTCATGCAGGTTTGCATGAGAAGTCTCAAAGTGCTGTCCCATCCCAGTTCTACAGTCTGAGCCCTTACAGCCTCCTGCCCTCAATCACTTTCCAGGTGACGTCAATTAAGTCAAGAAGGGCTCAGGGCTCAGGGAGGACATTGAGATTGGGCCATTGTTTCAAGATGTTTAGAGTCAATGGGTTCATTCTGAAGATCAATCCTGCGTCCTCCAAGTCCAGTCTGCTCTAGTAAAGCCAACGAGGACAGGTTTATTAGTGACATCAGGTATTTAGTCCTTAAGATAAGATAGACTTTATTTGATCCCTGTTGGGGGAAATTCTTTTGTTCCAGCAGCTTACAACACGGGACAGGAAAATACAACAATGTACTTACATAGTTAGAAATATAATAACAATTATAATAGTAATGATAAAGGTAGAATAGAATCAAATAAGGCAAATATTACAGATATATACACACTATGTACACTTCTATCTGATGAATAGATAGTGAGTTATTGCACAGATAAGGTTGCACCAGGTTATTAAAAACATACACAGTATGAGAAACACAGTGCCATTCAGATGTGGATGGATACAATAGTTTGTCGGTCTGAATCCTAAACATAAACAGTGACCCGGGAAGACAGAGACATAGTGCCAAGTCACACAGTAACTGTCATGTAGTGAAGAGAAGATGATGAAGAAAGAACCTGAAACAGGATTTGTTCAGGGACATTTGAAAAGCAGTTATGAGACATGAAGGAAGTGGAGAGAGAGAGAGAGAGAGAGAGAGAGAGAGAGAGAGAGAGAGAGAGAGAGAGAGAGAGAGAGAGAGAGAGACGGGATGAATAAAAGCAGCCGGCCTCTGTTTTAGAAACAAGCAGAACAAAAACCAGAGTTAACATGTTCTAGGGACTTCAAGGAGAAACCCTTCTAACGTCTCTTATGATAAGTGGAGCAGACAAGCCTGGATTGGATTGACCAGACTTTCACAGTCTGACATTAAACAGCATGTATCACATATTTGATAACTCGGCTGAATGAAAGCATGTTGTTTCAGCCTCAGCCTGCACCGGGACAACTGTGTGCCTGCGTTCTGATATCCACCTGTGGCATGTTAGTAATGAATGTATCCTTACTGTCGCTCTGTATCATTAGAAACAACTCTGTGATGGTCTTCAAGTATATCTCGTGCTGCGTACACACAAAGGTGTCTGGAAATATTTACACACAGCAGACACAGAAAAGATCTATCTATCTATCTATCTATCTATCTATCTATCTATCTATCTATCTATCTATCTATCTATCTATCTATCTATCTATCTATCTATCTATCTATCTATCTGTTCATCCATCCATTCAGCCATCCATCCATCCACATATCCATCCATCCCTCCATTCATCCATCAGCCCTCCATCCATCTATCCATCCATCCCTCCCTCCCTCCCTCCCTCCCTCCCTCCCTCCCTCCCTCCCTCCCTCCCTCCCTCCCTCTATCTATCTATCTATCTATCTATCTATCTATCTATCTATCTATCTATCTATCTATCTATCTATCTATCTATCCATCCATCCATCCATCCATCCATCCATCCATCCATCCATCCATCCATCCAGCCAGCCAGCCAGCCAGCCAGCCAGCCAGCCAGCCAGCCCTCCCTCCCTCCCTCCCTCCCTCCCTCCCTGCCTCCCTCCCTCCCTCCCTCCCTCCCTCCAGCCAGCCATCCATCCATCCATCCCTCCCTCCCTCCATCCCTCCATCCATCCATCCCTCCCTCCCTCCCTCCCTCCATCCATCCATCCATCCACATATCCATCCATCCCTCTAGCCAACCATCCATTTATCAATCCATCCATCCAGTGCTCAGATTAGAGACCGCTCTGAGGGCTATCTATCTATCTATCTATCTATCTATCTATCTATCTATCTATCTATGTATCTATCTATCTATGTATCTATCTATCTATCTATCTATCTATCTATCTATCTATCTATCTATCTATCTATCTATCTATCTATCTATCTATCTATCTATCTATCATGTCCTCACACGTATATAAAAACCAACACTCAGCACACACACATACTGTCCTACCGTACCAACAGAGGACTACATACGGCACAATCAAGTCATAGTTCTGAGTGTGTGAGCTTCTGTTTCTGATCATTGTCATTATGAAACATGAATAAAGAAATAAACCATGATATTGCATCAAACAGAGTTTGTGTTTCTGTTAAAGAAGGGGTCCAGAGAGGGGTTTGCAGGTTTGGTGTCTTCCTTTAACTCTGCTGTTTCCTCATAATACCTGACCCAGAGTGTGTGCTAGTCTCAGTTTCCAGATGTCAGATTGGAAACATGAAGGGAAACCTCTCTGCATGCATGGAAGCGATTCTGTAGAACTTCAACACGGGCACTCCTCATGCAGCTGAATGAGTGACTGATTTGGAGATCACCTGAAGAGTCAAACAAAGCCGAGCTCCTGGATTTCCCTCACGACGTCACCGAACAGTGAGGGAAAAGATGGAGGAGAGTTACTCCACCAAATCCTGATTCATGCACATAAAGATACACAGAGGGAGCTTTTCATGTGTTTTCCACTGATAGGGCACCAAAGGAGGAACTTTAACTACTGCAGAATCCATCAGGACACCTTAGCACGGTTTCTTTCAGACATGAAGGCACAAGGGGGGAAACAGGAGAAACCACATTAAAGAATGGATCTTGTAACTTTCTTAAAATACATCGTAGGAACACGCAGTGGTGGTTCTAGTCCAATTTTACTGGGTGAGCCAGGCTGGGGCCAAGGGTGCTGTCAGAGGGACACATTCAACCCTGACAAAAGAGACTGAGAAGGGCGAGGGCCGGCTGAGAACAAACTGTCAAAACATCAGAGCATCCCTTTATACTAGACATATATACTACTGTGTACTAGATCAACATGCAGACTGACAGCAGCTGTTAGGCTGTTTACACTCAACATGAGTCCCTTAGTGCTTTAAGGGACTGGGCTTTTTTTATTGTATAACATTTGTTTGGTGTGGAAGGGGGTCCACAGGGGGGTCCAGGCTCAGTTTTACAGGGGCCCTGGCCCCTGTTGGCCCCTCCCCAGAACCACCACTGGGAACACTGTTTTCAATCATCTATAGTAATCCTTGAAATGAGTAACTTTACCTTAATTACAGAATGACTCCAACACTGATTCACAGACATTTGGAAATGTCTAAAACTGTTGTCTCAGAATGTTTTCAAGTGAGAGGGGAGGCCTGTCTCTGTCTCTGTGTGTGTGTGTGTGTGTGTGTGTGTGTGTGTGTGTGTGTGTGTGTGTGTGTGTGTGTGTGTGTGTGTAACGTCACAAGACATACACATACCTGGGCCATAAGTTCAATGTGGCAGGTGAGTGGAGGGATCAGGTAGATGACATCATCACTGAGTACTCCAACAGGCTTGATTTTATCCATCCGTCGCCCCTGACACTGCTTATGAAACTAGAGGCAGTCAGAGTTGTAGCATTGGCTAAAGTACAACATCTCTTCTCCAATGTCCACATTCCCCGAAAGACTCTGCGTGAGCCGACTGACCGGACTGTACGTCTCGTGAGACAGTGGACCGGCATGAACACCCACACTAAACGACACATCATTTTCCACAGCAAGCGTGAGGGAGGCCTGGGAGTTCCCAGCTTCTAGTGGAAATACATCGCCACCAGGCTCTCCCACCTGCTGAACATGCTGAGCTGTGATGACCAGTGTGTCAGAGAGCTCGCCCAAGCCTCTCTGTTCCTGGACCTCAAGAGGAGAAAGGTCCCTCTGGCCCACGAGTCGGACTCCAGTTTCCTAGGCTTCAGGAGGAAACCTAGTGGGAAGCTGGACAGCAGATCTCCTGGCTTCGGGGTGTAGTCGGACTGGCCGGACCTAAACGACATGTGCGGCCGGGCCGATGTCACTTTGCAGTGGGTGGGGCCTGACTCTGAGGCCGTGGAGGTCTCAGAGGACATCATCACTGGCCCCAGTGTCTCTGTGAGAGCCACTGTGACCATCTGTGGAGCAGACCATCAGCTCCTCCTGTGGGCGCAACAACAAAAACAGTGGCAGCAGTGGACGGAGCTGAGACTGCAGGGGAAGACGGCCTGTCTCCCTGCTGCGGACCACACTGTCTCACACCCCGTCTACAAGAACGTGTCTTTGGATGAAAACATTGCTGTCTTTACTATAAAAGCTAGACTGCAGGTGTTACCATCTAAACTAAACCTTTCCATCTGGATCCTGAACAGTCACGCCCCCTACTGTCTGCACCATGGGACTGATCAAATCACTGAGACCATGCCCCACATCCTCAATGGTTGCCATGTGTACAGAGGGCTGTACATCCTCTGGCATGACAGGATAGTGGACCTGATAGCAGAGGACATGTCCTGTTCCATGAAACCGAGCATGTTCCGCCGGTGTGATGATGTTTTCATGTTTTCTCACATTCCTGCAAACACACCGGATGTTGTCGGGGTCAGAGAGAGCAGTAAGGAGGTGCTCCTGCTGGAGGTGGGCTGCACATTGGACTCCAGCCTAGAGGAGGCCTTTACTACAGAAGTAGTGAAGCACGACCAGTTGAGAGGAACCACCGCACAGCTGGGCTACCAGTGTAAACTGCTGGTGTTTATATTTGGTAGCCTGGGCCATGTGCACGGGCTGGTGGTCCGAGGCCTTCGGATGGCCGGCCACTCTAAGAGGAGAGCTCAGCAGCTGGCCCGGTATTGTTTCGGTCTCGGCTGTAATCGGGAGCCGCTCCATCTGGAGGAGGCGCTGCTTCCTGTTTCCGTGAGAGTTTAATGTGCTGTAATGATTATGTGTGTGAGTTGCTTTGTACCTGACTGTCCCCCTTTGTCCAGGTGTACAGATACTGTTCAGAAGTACAAAGTTCATTTGTATTTCTATGTATGTGGATATGAGAAAATACTTAAAATGTGTTTTTGTGTGTGTGTGTAACATATTTGTTACACACACATCAGACTTCACCAGCTAAAGCTTACATTCGGCCCCCTTTCCCCAACCTTCCTGCAAATCCATCTCCTTCGTGAAACCTCAAACTCCTAGTGAACTCCTCTCCTTGTTTCCTGATAAGAACAGAGTCCGGTTTATGACTTTGACTCTGCTTTGATTTGAGATAGTAGTCCTCCACGATGACGAGGGAGACTGAGCTCTGACAGGTAGCATCCAAAGCCACTCCTCACCAAGCTAAGAATGTGCGAATGGATTGTGGAAATAAAGTCAAAGCATCGTGTAGATTATGTGAGACGTTGTTGAACTAAAACAACAAACTTCTCTCTAAACTTTGTAAACACATTATTCCCTGGAGGACGGTGGGTGAAGCTCTTCCATTAAAGCTGTATTTCTTGGTAAACTTCAGAGCCACAGCTCAGGAAGTGAGGAGCAAACAGCTTTGTTTTGATGAGAAAATGGATCTGCCCACAGTCGACTAATTGTTGATGATGATGTCATTTAATGGCAGCTTTGATGCATTAAGATCACGAGACCTATGAGATGCTGTATGAAGGGAGGGAGGGGTGAAGAACATAAAGCCTTGGTTATCACATGTGACCTGCCCTCTTCTTGTACTTGGCTGTGATATATACACTCCAGCAAACACTTCCAGAGAGCAGACGGGACGGGGATCCTTACTGACTGTTCAGACGTCCCACCGTCATGATGTTTGCAGGGTTCCTCTTTCTGCTCCTCTTCACAGGTAAGCTGGATCACCTCTGTTTGATGCAAGCTAGTGTGTATGTCTAAAGTTTGTCTTTAACTATTTGAATCTTTCATATATATGCATGCTGTGATGATTTATAGTACCAAACTGTTGATAAAGTCTCAGTACAGTCTAGGTTGTATAACCATTAGAAGCCCCTCTTGACTTTAATGCTGTCCCCTGTATGTGAACCCTTTGGAGTTACCTGATTTCTGCATCAACTGGTCATAAGATGTGTTCTGATCTTCATCTAAGTCCCAACAATAGACAAACACAGTCTGTTTAAACTAAATGATATGTGTTCATGTTTTTATTGAGCACAGCATGTAAACATTCACAGTGCAGGGAGGAGACAGTATGTGAACCCTTGGGTTTAATAACTGGTTCACCCTTCTTTGGCAGCAAAACCTCAAAGTAACGTTTCCTGTAGATCAGATCAGACCTGCACACCGCTCAGGAGGAAGTTTGGACCATTACTCTTTACAGAACTTTTCAGTTCAGCAATATTCTTGGGATGTCTGGTGTGAATTGCTCTCTTGAGGTCATGCCACAGCATCTCAATCGGGTTGAGGACTCTGACAGAGCCACTCCAGAAGGTGGATTTTCTAGGGGTGCAACAATACGTGTATCTGAATCGAACCGTTTAACTCCTCCGGGCTGCATTGTCGAGCGCAGGTCCACTGAACTGCGTTCTCCTCCCACATTCATTCAGTCCAAGCTGGTCACGTTTGTTTTAACTGTGCTTCATATGGAAATATATGTTTCACCATACGACGGTCTGCTGGGTTCATATGTTCACGTTTGTGTGTGTGAGCGCGCCCTCATGAGAGGGAAGCACTAGTGTCCTCTTTGGTTGCAGAGCAGAGTTGTTCTGTGGTCCTGTAGTGATGCTAGACCGGGTGATGTGGTTTTAAAGTGCCTATATGCATTACTTATGGTCTTATACTGCATGCTGTGTAAGACTTCAGCCTGATACCGGACAGGGTTTCCCTGCTGTTATATCATGGGCGCTCCCGCCGGGTCCCGCCCCCCCTTGGAAGTCATAGCAGAAGTGGTTTAAGGTTCCCTCTCTCATGGATCAGGTCTAGACCTTGTTCTTTTATTGAACAGACTAAATATCCTGATGTTATTTATCTTATTTACATGACGGGAGGTCATTTCTGTCTCTACATGGTCGAGTTCACTATTCTCCTCTGCTCTCTGTATCACACACACACACACACACACACACACACACACACACACACACACACACACACACACACACACACACACACACACAAAATAAAAACATGAACACATATCATTTAGTTTAAACAGACTGTGTTTGTCTATTGTTGGGACTTAGATGAAGATCAGAACACATCTTATGACCAGTTGATGCAGAAATCAGGTAACTCCAAAGGGTTCACATCCTTTTTGTTGCAGCTGTATATTTAAGAGCTTTCTTGGTGAATCTGTGAACGTACTATAACAACTGAAATATTATTCCATCACTTCAAACTATTGGAAACTCTCATTAATGCTTTACGGATGGTTTGGGTTTTTGTCTGTGACGTTTCTGCCGTCCTAAAATGATGGAGATGAACGGAGTTCAGTTTGTGATTCAGTTTTAGGACTCACAGTCTGAGTCTGCACGTATGAACATGGGAGAAATGGGAGTTTTCAAAATTGTGTTCTGCATGTTTTTACATTTTATTAGAATTGAAATATCAGAAATATGAATCTTTCAGGTAAATAATCAGTTGTTGGTGAGTAGTGGATCCATATGCATGAAAATAATCCTACAATAAAAACCTGTGTCCTCTTTTGTGTCAGGTGGAAGCACCTACAACTCCACAGAGCATGTTGATGATGAACAGATCTACAATCAGAGCCTCATTGAAGGTATGTGTTCGGTTATTTTGACCTGCAGCTCTGCAGCATGCCAAGACCTGCAGAGAAGTCTCTTAACATGGTGGTGAAATGTCAACAGGATGTGAGATATTTGGGAAAAAGTGGTGAAAATCACAATTCTGGATCCAATTACAGGGTGAACTAGTCCAAGGGGCCTCATCCAGTCAGCTTAAAATCACTTGAACAGTTTGAAGAGACATGAACTGAAAAAGTATCAAAGGTTTTACATTTCCTCACTGGGCGTGGCTTTGGAAAGCCCTCAAATCGGGTGTTTCCCCACGTAACAGGAAGTAGTTTTTTTCTCAGCCATGCATGCTCCAATCTGACCCAAACACACCATGCACTATGAGGGTCCAGGTCTGAACAGATCATCATGCTCACATCTGATCCCAGTCATAGCGCCCCCTGGCTGCATGAGTAAATGTCATGCCAGTATATTAAGAGCAAAACCTCCAAAACCTTTAAAAACATTTGAATCATTTTGGTCTCAAAATGGGATGTTGGTCATGATGTGTGAAAAAACAACAACTGAGTTGTCGTCAGAGGGCGTGGTCAGTGCGGTGTGAGAAATTACCATTTTTTACATTTTGTCTCGCCATAAAAATTCAAACTGTTCTAGCTCAGCCATAGATCAACATATCTGCACAGAAACGCTTGGGCTTATGAGGGGTCTCAGCCTGAACACACCTATATTTGAAAATGTTTCAAAATCCACAGCGCCACCGCCTGGCAACATAAAGTTACTGCTTGCACAAAAAACACTGTTAATTCTTCACTGGTTTGCCAAAGTAGTGGATCCATATGCATGGAAATAATCCTAAAATAAAAACCTGTGTCCTCTTTTGTGTCAGGTGGAAGAACCTACAACTCCACAGAGCCTGGTGATGATGAACAGATCAACAATCAGAGCCTCACAAACGGTATGTGTACAGAGCCTTTTCTGAGCAGTAGAACCAGACCAGAGTCTAAAAACTGATGATTCATTAAGTCTGGTGGATGTGTCTGCCCCCCACACCCTGTCATATTGTACCCTATTGTATTGTATAGGATTGTTTTCCTCTGTGAATGATTCCTAATTTGAGGGCCTTAACAGTTGTTTTTTTCACAACTTCATCATGCCTGCTGAAAATAGATAGTTCATGGGTTTCGTGCAGGACGCCTCACAAATGATGCTCCATACAGCTCCCTAAAGATTTCAAATCCCCTCCCCATTTAGGTATTAATCATAGCTGTATTTTGATCTACAGCTATGATTGTTTTTGTGCACATGCAGCATGCCAAGACCTCTAAAAAAAGTATCTTAACATGGTGGTGAAATGTCAACAGGAAGTGAGATATTTAGGAAAGAGTGACAAAAATCAGCAATTGTTGATCCATTTACAGGGTGAACTAGTCCAAGGGGCCTCATTCAACTAGCTTAACATGGCTTTAACAGTTTCAGACTTTCAGGCTGTTATATATATAATAATTTCAGGAATGGCTTGCCATGGATGTGTGTATATGTGTATGTATATGTGCTTGTATGTGTGAGCGTTTGTGTAAGTATGTATGTATGTGTATGTATATACATATATTTTTTTTATGTCTATGTGTATGTATATATATATATAAGTACATACAGTATATATACATATATATATATATATAATATATTTTCATATTGACTTGTTAAAGGAATCCTCCTGGCCATGACCTTAAACCCCAAGTCCTCTCTTGGTTCTTGTCATTGAATGTTGTATTGTTTGTTTGTCTGTGTGAAGTCGAAGACAGATTTCTACATAGTGGACAAATAAAGTTCTAAAGTCTGACTTTAGGACTCTGAAATATAATCTCCATCCAGTCCTGAGAGGAAAACAGTAAAAACCTGCTCTTGATTTTCATGACAGCTGATAGATCTGAAATGGAGAATGTATAAATGTAGAAATAAACATAGCATTAAAATCTGTAAACTTTTTTGTTTCAGGTGGAAGTATCCCTGATCACACAGACCCTTTTTATGCCGAGTATTACAACATCTTTAAAGGTATGTACTGCAGAAGAAAGCTTTATTCTGAGAGAGTGTTTGCTTGGCTGTAAAACCAGATCAGGGGTCTGTTGCACGTCTTCTAAAGGTAGGGTGTAAAGTCCTCACTCAGCTATGCATTGAACTTCAGTGTTTCCCCTACCATTATACTGGGGCCCCACCCAACAGCGGCACCCGTCCCCCTTGGAAGTTCAATTAATTTTATTTTCTATATAGCGCCAGATCATAGCAGAAGTAATTCAGGGTTACCTGTCTTCGGGACGGAATAAAAACACTGCAGGTAATCTACCAATCAGACACATTCAGCATTGCAGGCCTGCCCCCTGAAAGTCCCAGGACCTTTTGAAAAGTACTACCTCCCTAGCAGGGGCTTTTTATGGGGAGATTATATACCCCTGAACTTAATTTAGACCCTGGGTCCACCGGTCGAAATGCACGTAATTCCGGGGTAAAGTTCCTCTGGTCGAAAAACGCCTTAGCAACCCTACTTAGGACCCTTTGTGACTACCTGGACAAACCCATGACTGTTAGAGGCTTGTATTTTCTAGCTCCTCCCCAGTCTGGTCAGAGCTGAGGAAGCCTTTTGGAGGAGAGGTGAAACGTCTTCAAGATTTTCTACCAGTCCTATTGTTCTACGGCTCAGGTCTTGAATTACCATGACCTGGATGACTGAGAACCTTCACAGGCTTAAATTGAAGGAAACTTCTACAAAATGCGTACATTAAATGTATATGTAAACTTTTTTGTTTCAGATGGAAGGATCCCTGATGATGATGACAGTAAATTACGGAGTGGTAAAGGTATGTAGCTTTATTCTGCTTGGCTGTAAAACCAGATCAGGGGTCTGTTGCACGTCTTCTAAAGGTAGGGTGTAAAGTCCTCACTCAGCTCTGCATTGAACTTAGTTTGTAACTTCAGTCTCTTCATTGTTTGGTTGCACCACAGAGACTTTAGGGTTATCTTAAATAGAGCAGCATAACGTTGGAACTTTCATTCTGATCCCCTGTCAAGCACTTTTTCACGACTGCTCAGCCATCAGTGAACAACACACTGTGGTCCCAACCATCAACATGTTAGCACACATTGATATTACTCAGCTGTTACCACGTCCATAACTTTAGCTGCTGCTTCAATGAGTTCATCACAGAGGTTGATGAGAATGTCTCCAGATTTAGAGGAAGCCTAATTAGTCATAAGATGAAGTATCAGGGCTCTACACTAAATTGGTTGCACCCTTTTTTGGGGGGTACAGCATGACCATGCATGCTGATGAATAGTTGTCTTAATTGGCATACCGTAGCTTCGTATGAAGTAAAGATTGACAGTGACTCGAGTTCTGATATTTGCAAAATATTTCTTTTATATCATTTTAAAAGAAAACAACATAGCTTTCCCCTCGTACTGCAACCACGGGTACTGCGTAAGCCATTGTGGTTGAAAGCAGTATTTTCTTATCTTCACCTGCTGCTCGGGCCGGTGTCTCCCTGTCCTCTTCATCAACAGTGCCGTCTGATTTGGCACCTTGTGCTGGCTCTCCCTCACCACTCTCCTCCTCTCTCTCCTCCTTTTGTGTTTTAAAATAATCAGCGATAGTGAAACGCTTGTTGTCGTGAAGTTCTATCTGTTTTTGGTGTGTGATGCTCGTATGCGCTACACGTGTACGTGACGGCGCTCTCTCTTCAGAACAGGAGAGAGAGTGCAGGTGGAGGAGACTGACTAAGCCAGTGAAAAAGACTTTCAACCACACTGTCTAAAACAGTGCCTGTGTTAGAGGGAGCATTAAAGGTGACATATCATGCAAAATTGACTTTTTAATGGTTCTCTCCCTGAAATCTGTGTCCCTGTCTACAAACCCCCCGAGAATGAAAAAAATCCATTCTGCCCCTGTTTTGATTTCTACACCTTTCTGTAAATGTGTCTAAAATGAGCCGTTTCAGACTTCCGTGTTTTTGTTACGTAACAACAATATCCGGTCTGTCACGGAGTCAGAGCTCGGAGCTTGTTCAGCCCATAGACTGTATAAAATAATACTGAATCCCTCCCCCGTTTTTCATTACCTGCACAAATGTGTGCTAACAAGGAGCTTAGGAGGGAGGCATGCTAGTTGTAGGCTGTCTTAATAAACACAAAGGTCGGTTTTACTCCCCACGTCTGCAGATTTGAAGATATAGTGGATGATTTTTATTTGTCATAGATAAGTGCTAGCGCTAATTAGCATAGCCACATAGCTATATGTTCGTAGCTGTAGCTGTAGCTGTAGCTGTAGCTGTAGCAGCTGTAGCTGTAGCTGTAGCTGTAGCTGTAGCTGTAGCAGCTGTAGCTGTAGCTGTAGCTGTAGCTGTAGCTGTAGCTGTAGCTGTGTACCAAGACACACGTCTACATACTGACAAATAAATCAACAAGAAACACAGAATCTGTGACCAATCCTTCATAAAAGGTCCTGCTGCCTTTCTGGCAGAGGTCGGTTTTACTCCCCACGTCTGCAGATTTGAAGATCTAGTGGATGATTTTTATTTATCATGGATAAGTGCTAGCGCTAGTTAGCATAGCCACATAGCTACATGTTCGTAGCTGTGTACCAAGACACACGTCGACATGCTGATAAATAAAACAACAAGAAACACTAAATCTATGACCAATCGTTCAGAAAGGTCCTGCTGCAGGCGCCTCTCCGTCAGGATCAGATTCAGAGGGTTGAAGTAACGCGATCTCTGAGCAGCTGTGTATATTCAGCCAACATGTAAACATTAGATCAACGTGCTGGAGAGCCGAGGCACATCCACTTCCTGAGGGGGCGTGGTCAGAGAGAAAACAGAGTGTTCTGATGAGGAATGAAGAAGAGGACTTTTCAGGCATGCCAAAATCTGATTTCAAAGTGTTTTTTTGAGCATAAACTTTAAAGACATGTTTTGGGGACCTCTTAGACCAATATATGTTGATGAAAAAAGCGTGATATGTCCCCTTTAAAACATGGCACTCCCATGATCGCGACCAGATGAAATTCTTACTCACACACGCTGAAAAAATGTATTGAAGTGATCAACATGTTGTCCAAGAGGTTAACGTGACGGTCTTCATGCATTAAGAAGATATTTTTAGTCTAAAGGGAAAGTGAACGACAGTCAAACAGAAGCTCTGAAGTTTGAATTCAAAGACAAAATTAAGAGCGTGATTATTACCATCTCATTCTGTGATTGTTTCCTTTATCTGACAGAACTGTCATAATGAATGTGACTTCATGTTTTCACTGTAGGTGATCTGCCCTCTAACTGCACTTATGTTGCTATGATGAAGCACTTCAATTTCACGGACAAAGCCAAGTTATACTGGATCCGGCCTACAGAAAACTACAAGAGGCCCACAGAAGTACACCTGAGTATGAATCTATATAAAATCCTAGAAGTGGTAAGTGTGTTTTTTTTTTTAAACTCTGATTAACATGTTAGTTATTTTGGCTGTGAAAGTATATCTCAAACTCAGACTACATTGACTGGAAAGTCTGTCCATAGACCAACAAGTAAGTCCAGTTTTAGTGCTCACAGAACCACACTGTAGCTTTAAAAGAAGCGCTACACCATTTTTTTTGTCTGTTTTACATAAATTAGTTGTTGTGAAAAAAAAAAGAAGAAAACATTAGGCAGTTGGAAATGGATCGAGGAAAATATCCTATCTGCACATAGCAAGTCTGTGTCACTATCATCTTTATGGTTTCACCCAAAAACCAACTTTAAACTAGAACATTCTTTAATCCAGTTTTCCTGTGAGGTTGTAAAAATCTGGCAGAAGCGTTTATCCTTTAATGGGTCGTCTTTACCATCATGCCCATTATGGAACAATCTCCTATTAACAGCTGGTGGGAGAACGCTAAATAACAAATCATGGCAACTTCGAGGAATAAACCAACTAAGACAGATAATGAAAGATGGTGAAATGGTGCCTTTTAATGAGTTAAAGAATAATGTTGACTTAAAGCTGGGGTTGGTAGTCTCGGAAAACCAGCAGGAATTTGAATGTAGCTTTTCCTCATGACTCCGTCTAACCCCTCCCCCCCTCCCCTCAGAGCTCCTCCAAAACGACACCCCCCCTCACATGTACGAGCGCCGCTGATTCTCGACCATATGATGGTGACTGATTCAAAACCGGTCCTCACCAAAACATTCTCATAGTGAAAGTTAAAAACACAAACAAACATGGCTGCTGTTAGCATTCACAGCTGTCATGGTAGCATTATCCAGTTGTCATGGTGACACGATATCAGGAGAAAAGTTATAACACATATATAACACTGTAACAGCTCTACTGTTTGTTAAACATGTTCAGTGTAGATGTTCTTAATTCCTACAGTGTTGACAGTCAGTGAAGGCATCAGGAGAGGTGTAGAGTGTGCGAGTGGGAGAGAGGAGAGACAAGAGGAGAAGTTCTTCATTCATTCAAACATTGATTGTTGTTTTGTTGGTTGGCGTGGTAACAGCCGACAGTGACTGGTTATTAAAGCTCAACGTGTTCACCAATCGGCTCGTCATCACTACAGCGTCCGGACAGACGCTACAGTACATCTACATTTCTGTAGGACTTACTGAATGTCATTAATTATTCTGCTTGTTGGTGAGAGCTTTTTAGACTCTGATCCGGACTACAGTCCTGAGTAAAGCCCCTCATCAGGTCAGAGGGGACAGGCCCGAGGACGAGCGAGAGGGGCAGTCAGTAGAGTCAGGGGAAGCAGAGGCAGGAGACGGGGACTCAGAGTGCACGCCGGGGAAATGTACGCTCTGCAGGAGGCGGGCAGAACGGCTGGACGGGATTTGATTGGTTTAAAATTTGGGGAGCCAAAAAACGGTGATTGGTTGGTGTTTTCCCAGGTTTACTCCGGCTGTAGATAGCACCTTTTTTTTACCTCTTCTTTAAGAACACATTATGTATTGATTACCATCAGGACATAAAGATCATTTTAACCAGGAGAACAAAAAGTGGATCTAAATCTGAACACCAACCCCAGCTTTAAGTAATGCCGACTTTTTCTCGTACTTACAACTAAAATCAATCGTTGAGCTACTTGTCTCAAAAAGCACCTCCACATGCCTTAAAGGTGAGTTGGATAACAAACTGAGGGAGATTGCTTCAGGGAAAAGATTAGGTTCTAATCTATATAGTTTATTTCCCACTGCTTCCTTGGACAGCTTATCAAACATCAATGGGAGGGAGATTTGGGTGTATCCCTGACCACTGTACAGTGGGAGACTGTTCTTAAAAACACAACAGCCTTATCCAAATGTGTTAGATATAAAATTATTCAATTAAAAATGTTATATAGGACTTACATCACGCCAACCAGATCAAAAAAAATCAACAATTCCCTCTCACATTTGTGCTGGCATGGCTGTGGCGAGACAGAAACATTGATCCACTTATTATGGCGCTGTCCTTCCGTGAGGAGATTCTGGAACGAGGTTACCGCAAGATTGAGTTTTATTTTGAAAGTAAAAATACCACCCTGTCCGACAGTCTGCCTTCTTGGCACCAGAGTAGGAACCATACGCTCAACGCTTATACAACGAATCATCACGCTAGCCTTTTTGTCAGTGAAGCGTATTATTATGATGAACTGGAAAATACGTAGACCAAATTGCTTTAACATCGACGATTGGTTTAAAGAATTTATGGATTTATTGTCAATGGAACGGGTAGCTTCATCCCTATCTGAGTTTGACTGTGGAGATGAAGGACCCTGGAACTTTATAAGGCATTTTTTGGAAAAGAATGTTATATGATTGAATTTTCTGTAAATGAACTGCGCCCCCCCTTTACCTTTAAAAAAGAAAACATACTCCTTCCTCTTTAATGCAGCCCTCAAAACTGGGGGAAATTCACAATAGGTTTGAAAACATTAATAGAATTAAAACTTAATGGTTTTTAAATCATTTAAAGGTGACATATCATGCAAAATCAACTTTTTAATGGTTCTCTACCTGAAATATGTGTCCCTGTCTACAAACCCCCTGAAAAGTCAAAGAATCCATTCTGCCCCTGTTCTGATTTCTCCACCTTTCTGTAAATGTGTGCTGAAACCAGCCGTTTCAGTTTTCAGTGTTTTTCATACGTCACAACGCCATCCGGTCTGTAACAGGAAGTCAGAGCTCGGAGCTTGTTCAGCCCATAGACTGTATAAAATACAACTCAACCCCTCCTCCGTTTTTCATTCCCTGCACACATGTGTGCTAACAAGGAGCTTAGGAGGGAGGCATGCTAGTTGTAGGCTGTCTTAATAAACACAAAGGTCGCTTTGACTCCCCACGTCTGCAGATTAGAAGATCTAGTGGATGATTTTTATTTATCATGGATAAGTGCTAGCGCTAGTTAGCATAGCCACATAGCTACATGTTGGTAGCTGTGTACCAAGACACACGTCGACATGCTGACAAATAAAACAACAAGAAACACTAAATCTGTGACCAATGGTTCAGAAAGGTCCTGCTGCAGGCGCCTCTCCGTCAGGATCAGATTCTGGATCAGATTCAGAGGGTTGAAGTAACGCGGGTCTGTGAGCAGCCGTGTATATTCAGCCAACATGTAAACATTAGATCAACGTGCTGCACAGCCGAGGGCACATCCATTTCCTGAGGGGGCGTGGTCAGAGAGAAAACAGACCGTTCTGAGGAGGACTGAAGAAGAGGGTTTTACAGGCAGACCAAAACCTGATTTCAAAGTGTTTTTTTGAGCATAAACTTTAAAGACATGTTTTGGGGACCTCTTAGACCAATATATGGTGATGAAAAAAAGCATGATATGTCACCTTTAAAGTCTGTATTTGATTTGAAAGAGTGCAAAGACAACATTTCAAGTGTTTAGTGAAAAATGCTCATGACAAATTTGATGCCAGCAACACGTTATCAAACACTCGATACAGAGACACGTTTCCTGTTCATCGGCTCTTCTTTCAACAACACTCTGTAAACGTTGGTGAACCCAGGAGACCAGGTTCTGGACTTTAAAGTGAGATGTTGTCTCATTCTTGCCTGATAGAGGATTTCAGCTACTCATCAGTCCAGGGTCTCCTTTGTTGTGTTTTTAGTTTCATGATGCTCCAAATGTTTCCAATGGGGGATGAGTCAGGACTGCAGGCAAGACAGTTCAGCACCTGGACTCTTCCACTACTGAGCCATGCTGTTGTAATACGTGCAGAATGTGGTTTGGCATTGTCTTGATTCATCAGACCACAGGACAGTTTTCCACTTCCCCTCAGTCCGTCTTAAACGAGCTCCAGTCCAGAGAAGTCTCTGTGTTTCTTGATCAGGTGTATATATGGTTTCCTCTTTCGTTGGTTCAGTTTGAACCTGCATCTGTGGATGCATTGATGAACTGTGTTCACAGACAATGGTTTCTGAAGTGATTTAGAGCCCATGCAGTAACTCTCTGAATCTTTTAATGATATTATGTTCTGTAGTCGATGAAATCCACTCATTGTTTGTCATTTTGGACTGTCAGAGAGTGAGCGCTGGCGCTGCTCTCCACAAGAGAAAATCTAAGTTTGTATTAAGACTGCTTGGTGCTACTTCAGCCCAATGAACCACAGCTCACGCTGTCGACTCTTGTCAAACATCAGTGCACTTTATCTGGAATAAATCTGCTGTTTTTGGTTGGTCAACCTACCTGTTCAGGTTGCTGGGTCCCTCCCACCGAGCTGATTCTCTCCTATGCTGCAGTCTCGGTTGTACAACAATGTGGACCAACAGGTCTCTCACGTGGATTTCATTCACCTGGATCATTACATCCATCTCATTCCATCCTGCTGCATCGATGTTCCATTGCACTTTTCAAAAACCAGGTTACAAAGTGCTTTAAACAGGCAGCAAATAAAACTGGCAGTTCATAAAAACAAGTCAAGGTAAAGAAATAAAACATATTTTAAAAGAACTCTAAAGGAATACAAATATTTTAAAACATATTTCCTAAGATGGCTAAAATAAAATTCAGATAAAATCCGGGAAGGCTCTACGATAAAAGTATGTTTTCAGAAGAGATTTAAAAGAGCTCACTGACTCAGCAGACCTGATCTCCTCGTGGAGAAGGTTCCAGAGTGTTTTTTTTAAGGTTAACACAACTTTTTACCTGTTTTATTGTCAAAGTTTGAATTCTTTAAAAAGGTGTTGCTGGCATTAAGTAATAATAAAAACAGATGTTAATAATTTTAAATCATTTGAAGCCTATATTTAATCAACATTTTACAATTTTTATTTTCTGACCTTTTATTCCCGACTGTCAAATAAACATTTGAAAGTTGCAGTAAGTGATGTGAACAGTGAACTTTTAAATGATTTTTTCTTTTCTCATAGAAAGAAAAGGAACGTGAATTGGTCACTTTTGTTTGGATATATGCGGTGAGTTCTCTCTTAAGAGTTTTTGATGGACTGAATAACCACGTCTCACCCCATTAAGACCAAAATAATATTCAGCTGACTTCTTTTTTCATCTCGTTGTTCTTTTTAGCGTTGGAAGAATGAATTAATCTATTGGAGGGATGACGAGTTCTGTGGGACTTATTTTTTCACTCTTCCTTCTAAACTGTTGTGGAAGCCTGATATATCCATTTTGGAGGTGTAAGTTTGACTTCTGTTCTACACATACACCAGAAAAAGTTCTATGCACTGGAACTCAGAAAAGCACTTGTTCTTTATATGTATTTTGTGTATGTATTAGGGCTGTCAAAAATGACATTCCAATAGGTTTGAACCATTGGAATATCTATATTTGCGCATAATGGGCCCGATCTACTAAAGGTTTGCGTGTATAAAAACACGTGCAAACTTGATAGCGCGCGCAAAGCTGACGTACTAACCGGGAGCACCGAGGATTGCGTCTTTCAAATGAGCAAAATAGCACTCGCTATCCATTCAGCGTGTTTCTCTTCATGAATATGCAGAATACATGTAGATCATCAGAACGCGCAAAATACTGGGAGGAGGAGATGCAAATGTAAACATTTAGCACACGCAGTGTGATCTATCAAACCCTGAAGCAGATAGCGGGCGCTGATTTTGCGTCTATATTTAGCACGTTTGAAAGGCAGGTGCAAACTGGCACAGCGTTACGCACACATGGCTGCGGTCACTGTAACGCTCATCATAACATCGCTTTACAACATGCCCGCCACAGCTGGGCTTACAAGCATTACTAAATGTTTTAGTCAATCAAACCAAGAGAACAAAATAATAATAATAATAATAAAACAACACAAATTCAAAGCAGTTCAGCACCATGGATAGCGACCGCATCATTCTGACACCCACTTTAACTTCTTCATATAATGAGAGCACAGCAGGTCACTGTATCAACAGATATACAGTTTAGTCAAATTGTCACAGCGGCCCACATCTTCACATACAAACAACAAATCAATATGAAGTACTCGGCCTACTCACCACTGTCTGGACGAGCCTTAAGCTCCGCGGACTTGTCCACGATGCACTGTATGTCCATTTTCTTTGATCTGTCATTCTCAATAGATAACATGACATGTCCACTCAGTCTCTCCTGTCCCATCGTGCTCATCAAGGGGTTCTTAGTTAGTTTTAACTTGGAGAATGAGAGCTCACTGAGCTGCACCAGGCAGCTCTGTGTAACTCCTCATCTGGTGCTTGCAGCAGTGTGTTGGGGTGAATTCCCTCAAACATGTTCCCAGTTCCATTTAAGCTGGTGAATCTTTGGGACAGTTGCTGGATGATGATATCAGGCATTGAAAACATTCACCTGAAAGTTGCTCTCTGCGTCAGTGAGGCGACTGTCTTCATCCAAGTGACGCCTAACTTTTCTAGAGCAAGAGTGTCAGACTAAGCCTCATCAAATCGCTCTCTAAACTCCATCAAAACACTGATTGAGTTTTGGAGTAGAGTAGATGTGTTTATTTCATCAGCAGATCTTCTGTTTTTTCTCACATCATTCACCTTTTCACAGATGGTCTCCCAAATCGTGTTTCTAACGCTGAGATGTCTCTGCTGGTTTATTTCCCTCCTCCACAAAGATCTCCAACTCCATGTCTTCAAACTTCATTTATCACTTAAGACCACTCTGCTCTCTCAAACTCTCCATGGTGACAGCCGATAGCACACGCAAAATCCTCATTCAAGGGCGGTCCACACCACTTTTGCACTCCTTATCATTTGTTCACGCAGTCTTAGTAGATCACCCGCAACACGCCCAGAAATAACACCTGCAAAATTATTATTTGCACACGCAAATTAGTGCTCGTTATTTGGGATCTTAGTAGATCAGGCCCTATGTCAATAACAAGTGGACGAACTAATACAAGGAGACATCACTACATGTATAGGTATTTTTATTTCAGATTTAACATGCCTAAAACATACCTACACATTACAACACAAGTAAATGACCTAATGGCCTATACCATAACACTTTAAAGACGGTAGACCTCTCGCTGGAACAACAACTTTTCTTTGACACAAAACAATAAATAATCAAACCAGCGGGGACCTGCAGTGCATGAAGCAAATGTCTCTGCCTTATTCATGCAATATCTATTCAGTCACTACAGTAGCCTACACTTTTGTAATGTTCACTTTTGTTTAAATAAAATAAGGTACACAATTCAGAGAAATGTGACAACAAAGAACTTTTACCCTGAGGGATCATTTACAATAAAGGGCTATTAAAAAAACTAAAAAGTAGTCCACTTACATTCTTAAAAACTGCATTTTATCCCAGTGTCACTGATTGTCGGGCTCTTTTAGTCCACTGTCAATATCGGGTCTTAGGCCTGACAGGTTATTTACCGAAAACACGAGACAGTCCACATGTGAAGAGGCCAGTGCCGATCTCTTTTTATTCACTATGTTCCCAGCGGAGGAAAAGACGCGTTCAGAGCGCTCTGAGGATCCAGGGACGGAAAGATATTTCTTTGCCATCTGGGCGACGTGAGGGTATTTCCCATAAACCAAAGTTTCTGCATGTGCGACTCCTGTGACCTGTCCCTGACCCGTCATGCAGTGCGCACACTCGCAAAGCAGACGCCGATTTGTTTTTTTCCTACAGTCGAATATTAATTGTCACAATCAAATCTTATTTTTTTAAAAATATTTGAATATATATTTGAATTTAGAATATTCGTGTCCTTTTTCAGTTTGTTATATTTACAAAACTAGTTCTGTGTACTCATCTGTTTGTTACTCTTATTGTTAAAAATCAAACTGTGATTGACTTGGTTTAATAACTCCTGAATATTGTTCTTCTCTGAGCCTGATAGTGTGAATGTGTCTCTGTCAGCTCCCGGTGTTCCAGTCTGAAGAGTGACCCTGTAAACTGGAGACCTTCAGCTGAACGTGTCTTTCAGGTGTCTTCCCCCAGGCCATGAAAACAGCAGTAATTAAACCCCTCCTGAAGAAGAACAATTTAGATGCATCAGAAATGAACAACTATAGGCCGATATCAAACCTCCCTTTTTTAAGTAAAATTATTGAAAAAGCTGTTTTTCAACAACTGAACAATTATCTCATGATAAATGACTGTTTTGATGTCTTCCAATCAGGATTCTAATCACATCACAGCACAGAGACCGCTCTAGTCAAGGTCCTCAATGATATTCATTTAAACACAGACAATGGCAAAATCTCAGTTTTGGTATCACTTGATCTTAGTGCTGCTTTTGACACAGTTGACCACAAGATACTACTGGACAGACTTGAAAACTGGGTGGGAATCTCTGGTGCAGTACTATATTGGCTTAAGTCCTATTTAAATGACCGGGACTATTTTGTGTCTATAGGTAAATACACATCTGAGCGGATGAAAATCGTATGTGGAGTACCTCAGGGATCCATTCTGGGGCCTCTGCTATTCAACATCTACATGCTCCCCTTAAGTCAGATAATAAGAAACAACCAAATAAAATACCATAGCTATGCAGATGACACACACATTTACATCACCATATCACCAGGGGATTATAGTCCCATACAAACACTGAGTAAATGCATTGAACAAATCAATGACTGGACGAGACAGAACTTTCTTCAGTTCAACAAAGAAAAAACTGAAATGATTGTTTTTGGAGGAAGAAAGGTTAAAGGTTACTGCTCAGCTCCAATCTGCACAGATGAAATGTTCAAACCAAGCCAGAAACCTTGGTGTAGTCTTAGACTCAGACCTTCATTTCAGCAGCCACATTAAGACAATTACAAAGTCAGCCTACTATCACCTTCAGAATATATCAAGGATTAAAGGACTCATGTCTCAACAGGATGCAGAAAAACTTGTCCATGCATTTATCTTTAGCAGACTAGACTACTGTAACGGGGTCTTTACAGGACTCCCTAAAAAGTCCATGAGACGGCTGCAGCTCATACAGAATGCTGCTGCTCGAGTCCTAACAAGGACCAACAAAGTAGACCACATCACTCCAGTTCTTAGATCCCTACACTGGCTTCCTGTCTGTCAGAGAATAGACTTTAAAATCCTGCTGATGGTTTATAAAGACCTGAATGGTTTAGGCTGATCTGCTGCTACTTTATGAACCACCTGGACCTCTGAGGTCATCAGGTCCTGGTCTGCTTTCAGTCCCTAGAGTCAGAAGGAAACATGGTGAAGCAGCGTTTAGTCATTATGCACCACATATCTGGAACACACTCCCTGAAAGCTGCAGGTCTGCTCAAACTCTCACCTCTTTTAAATCAAAGATTAAGACTTTCTTATTTCCCTCTGCCTTCCTATCTTAGATTATTTTAACCCACTTTAAATTAACATTTTAATGTAATTTTTAATATATTTCTAATTTTATTATTATATTTGTCATTTTAATTAATAATAATAATACATTTTATTTATAAAGCGCTTTTCTGAAAACTCAAAGACGTTGCACAAAGGATGAAAACATCATATAAAACAACAGAATAATAAAAACATGAATAAAATACATTTAAAAGCAGTCATACGTTAAAAGCAGATCTAAACAGGTGGGTTTTGGTGAGTGATTTGAAGGTGGACAGGTTGGGGCAGTTTCGAATGTTAAGTGGTAAGGCGTTCCAGAGGGTGGGGGGGCGGCGACAGAGAAAGCTCTGTCCCCCAAGGTTCGGTGCTTGGTGTCAGGTGGTAGGGAGAGGAGGTGGGCGTTGGAGGATCGGAGGTTACGGGAGGGGGTGTGGTGATGGAGCAGGTCGGTGAGGTAAGACGGGGCCTGGTGGTGGAGGGCTTTGTGGGTGAGAAGGAGGATTTTGAAATGTATGCGCTGTTTGATAGGGAGCCAGTGGAGGTTTTGGAGGACAGGGGTGATGTGGTCACGGGAGCGGGTGTGTGTGAGCAGGCGGGCGGCAGAGTTCTGGATGTATTGTAGTTTGTTGAGTTGTTTTGAAGGAAGGCCATAGAAGATGCTGTTACAGTAGTCGAGTCTGGAAGTGATAAAGGGGAAGTGATAATTATGTTCTTTTATGCTTGTCTGAATGTTTCCAATGCTTTTAATGTTTTAATGTAAAGCACATTGAGTTGCCCTCGTGTATGAAATGAGCTATACAAATAAAGCTGCCTTGCCTTGCCTTGAACGTGTCAGTGTTTGAGGAGTTTACAACAGCTGTTGAAACACAGAAGGAGTCCTGGGAATGCATCCTAGATTAGTTTTTATTCTCCAAATATCCTCATCAGATATTTAATGATGGTCTAAAGACGTTTGTGAGGGATGCATCCGGCTTAGAGTCTCCAGTTAACAGGGTCGCTGTTTAAACTGGAACACCGCTCAATTTCTGACATGCTTTTGAAAAAAGAACACAATGTGACTTTCTTAAATCAGTTGTAGTTTAAAGCATGCTTTCAGTGAGACTGGTGTAAAGTGTAACACGTTATTCAAACTGAACAAAGGTTTAACCATGTGTTTGTTTTTTCTCTCACAGAACACAAAAAGACACGATTTTTCAGACTCCATATCTCACTGTGTTCCGTTGGGGACAGATATTTCTTAGGAATGGAATGGTGCAGGTCAGCACCTGCAGGATGAACTTTTACAAATTTCCCTTTGACACTCAGAGCTGCACCCTAACCTTCAGGTCAATCCAACACAACGGTGAGTCTGTATACGTCTGAATGCATGTGTGTACTCGCTGGAAGGTGGGTCAGGAGCCACTGACCTCAGATACACCGGACCAATCATGGTCCTTTATTTAAAATGGGGCGGGTTCTGAGATTACAAACAGCAGTGATGTTTCAGACTTTTCCTGAGCTACCAAGATGGCAGCTTCTGCCACAGAGAAGTCCGTTTTCACTAAACTGGATGATGATTATTCAGACACATGGTGCTGTCTGTTTATTTTCTGTTGCTCTGTGCTAAGTCGCACGCTGCATCGCTCTGATTGGTTGTCCAACTTCTAATGCAGCCATTGCTAACACCCTCTGGGGAAAGGAAATGAGCAGATCTAGACCCATTCAGTAATATCAAAGGGTCTGGGGACGCCAGGCTAGTACAGGACTATAACTTCACCAATACAAACATACCAGACACTTTGTCTCTGTTTAAACTGGAATGAAACCCTAACACTGTTTTTTCTCCAATGTCAGCGTGGGAAATAAAGCTTGTTTCAGGGCAGAGGAATGAAGATTTATTTAAATATACTCGTGGGCAGATTGAGGATGAGTCTGAGTGGCTTCTCATGAACATAACAGTGGAATCCGAACGGGACAGAAATTTTAATATCCCCAGTAGCCTTCTCATTTACACGGTAAGTACAGACATTGATACACACACTTATTTGAATATTTTCTTCATTACATTTCAGAGACCTCGTTGTTGTGTCTTGTCAGAATAAGTCAGTAACAATACACATATTGATTATATCCATTTAACAACATGAACAACCGCTGCAGAGCATTAGCTTCTATGCATCAACACATACCTGATTTTTTAACACAATACTGGAATCCTACATTTCATTTTGTGACATTGTTGTTTGGGAAGCGCTCTCTGGCGTGACCAATCACGAAAGCTCTACTATCACCACGTCTGTTGTGGGACAGACCAATCATCTACAGTGTAGGGACCAGCCCGTCCCCCTTCATAATGGGACCCTGGCACCTACTTACCCATTCTTGATTTCTTCCCCGTGAAGATCACTAGCTCCTCAGCTCCTGACTCAGATTTCCATTCAACAGTTCACAGCAGCAGCCGTCAAGGTAGTCGCTGAACGTGGTTATCTTTTGTTGGGAGTATTTTTGGTTCAGGTCGTCATAGTCTCTTCATTATCTTTTCGTCAAGAAAAGTTTTTGTTGTGGGTGGGGTTTTCTGCGAAAAGGAACTCTCTGGGTTGCCTTTTGAACCATTGAACTCTGTCGACTTGAAGATGCTTCTGCTCAAGACTATCTGTTATGGATTGTAACCAGGACTGGACCCAAAAGCAGTACTCAGGCAAAGAGGGATTGTGAAAATACAAGTCTTTTATTTGTAGTTCCCCCCTGTGGTAATGGCGCCGTGAGTACAGAGCGGAGCAGTCCCTCTCTCCGGCGTACTCACACAGAGAGTAACAGGAGCTCAGGCAAAGGCAGGCAGGTTCAGCAGCAGACAGGGAAGCGATCAGCACGAGAGCGGGAAGCACGCACGGCAATCTCTGAAGCAAGATGGAAACACACAAGGACGTCAGCTTGACACACACAAAGACAAACAAAAGATAAATGCTCGAGGAGCCACGGACTCAGAATACCACTGAAAACTGAAGTACGATCTGGAGATGAGTGGGAGGAAATCCAGAGGCTTTATAGTAGAGGGTTGATTAGTGAATGGGCTTTACCTGGTGCTGCCTGTTGATTGGAAACCCCGCCCACATTCACCCACAAGACACAAACAAGGGGAAGAGACACAGGAGGAGGAGCCACAGACAGGGAAATGACAAAACACACACACAAAGAGGGAGAGGAGAGGGCTGCCATGATGAGGATCACAACACTATCCTGTTGTTGGCTCTGACTTCAGCCAAACGGATAGGTGAGCTGCATGCCTTATCTGTGCATCCATCCAGCAGTTTTCTCACGGTTATGAGAAAGTGGTATTACGACCTAACCCAGCTTTTGTACCCAAGGTTATTAAGTCGTCTTATATTTGACCCTCGTTGGAGCTACTTACCTTTCATCCCCCGCCCTATGCTCGAGAGAGTGACAGGCGGCTTAATATGCTCTGTCCCGTTTGAGCTTTGCACGACTATTTGGACATAACTAAGGAGTTCAGAGGGAGCAGTCAGGTCTTTGTATCGTGGGCCTCTTCTCATAGAGGAAGGACTGCCTCGCCAACGATTGTCACACTGGATAGTGGAGGCAATAATTTTAGGGCTAAGGGCTCATTCCACTCGGGGGATGGCCACCTCTTGGGCCCTCTTTAGGGGCATTTAGGTGAGTGATATTTGTGTTGCTGCCAGTTGGGCATCCCCTCACACATTTATCCATTTTCACCACCTTGATGTGACAGAGCCTACTATGGCACACTCTGTCCTTGGTGTTGGTTTAACTTAAACACATGCTGGCCCAGGGGACCATCTTAGGTTAAGGTTTTTCGTAGCATGCAATCCGAGAGTGGGCCATATCTCCCATAGTGAGATACCGAGCAAAGTTTGATAGAGAACGTTTGGTTACTAGTGTAACCCTGGTTCTCTGAAAACTGAGTGAGGTATCTCACCTCACTGCCCTTCTTGCATTCTATGTGGAAGAAATGTATGTGAGAATGGGTAAGAAGGTGCCAGGGTCCCTTTACAAAGGGGGACGGGCTGGCCCCTACGGTGTGGATGATTGGTCTGTCCCCCGACAGACGTGGTGATAGTAGAGCTTCCGTGATTGGTCACGCCAGAGAGTGCTTCCCATAGTGAGATACCTCACTCAGTTTTCAGAGAACCGGGGTAACCCTAGTAACCAAACGTTATAATAGACTTCATGACGTTAGAAGCCTGAGACTGCATCACAGGTCTGTCCAAAAACACAAGACACCAACACTTAACATTTGAACACAGATCCTTTGTTTCTAGTTCAAATGTTCCTGTTGAGAGGACATCTTTCTGCTTTGCAGAAAGTTATTGTTTTTGTTTGATACTGAAAAAGTTTAGTTTGAATAACTCTGACTGAATTGTAATTCCATAATCTTAAAAATGATTTCACAGCTCACCATAAAGAGGCGATCAGTCCTCTATGTGGTCAACTTCATACTCCCCATCCTGTTCTTCTTGTTTCTGGACTTGGCCTCCTTCCTCATCTCAGAGAGCGGAGGTGAGAAGCTCAGCTTCAAGGTCACTGTGATGCTGGCTGTCACGGTGATGCAGCTGATTCTGAACGATATTCTGCCTTCTTCTTCAGACAGGATCCCCCTTATAGGTGAAGAAGCCCAGAGTCTTCCTCTAGTGATTGCTCTTCAGCAGCACATACTGACTCAATGTGTAGGTAGAAACGTGTCTTTAGGTATTCATACTGCTTCTTTCTTTCTTCAGCGATCTATTGTATCGGGGCTTTTGGTTTCATGATGCTGAGCCTCTTGGAGACGATCTTGATGATGTACCTGAAGGAAAAAGACGATGTGTCCCAGGACAAAGAGGCAGATGAAGACCAAAGCCCAGAAGACAACTGTGGAGAGAAACCAGGAAGAATGCAAAACTTCTTTAGAGGTGATTCAACAAGGAGCAAAGCTTGCAGATGTATTTCTGATTGAAAATAGAACAAATAATCATTTATAATCCTTTATAATTGTTGCTACTTTGAGCATGCACTAACCTGTGGAATGCATTTTTGCAGACGTGTATATATCAGTTCCCTGCAGGCGTGTCTTTGATCTGTCCCCTGGTGAGATGCCCCCAGAGCTGCTGCCTGAGGTCCCAGAGGTCAGGAAGACTTTTACTGTGTATTTACTGTTAATCCCACAGATACAGAGCACCAATAACAATAATAATATATTTTATTTATCACGCACTTTACATTTGGAACAAATCTCAAAGTGCTACAGGGCCTAATAAAAGGGCAGTAAGAATACAAACAGGGTTAAAAACAAACAGTAAAATGCAGACACTTGTTAAAGACTCTGTGGAAGGTCAGATAAAAACTATGGATGAAACCAGGGGAATAAAAACTAGGGAAATGTAGTCTGTAGTGCTCTCAGCTGATCGGGGAGAGCATTCCACAGTCACCTGGCAGCGGAGGAAGAAGCCCGGTCTCCCACAGTGCGGAGTCTGGTGCGGGGCAGTGGAGGCGGTTGGTGCTGGTGGAGCGGAGGGTTCTTGTAGTGGTTTGTGGGTGTAGCAGTTCTTATAAGTATATGGGGGCGTGTCCATGGATGCACTGATGTGTCAGCAGAGAGATTTTGAATTTGATCCTGTGTGAAACCGGGAGCCAGTGGAGTGAATGCAGGATGGGTGTGATGTGGTCGTGTTTACACACTCTCATCAGGACCCTGGCTGCACAGTTCTGGATCGACTGCAGTTTTTGAAGGCTTCTGCCAGGGACTCCCGATGAGAAGTGCGTTGCAATAATCGATCCTGGAGGAGACAAAGGCATGGACCAGTTTTTCTGCATCAGGGAGAGAGCGTGAGGGGCGGAGTTTGGAGATGTTTCTGAGGTGGTAGAA
>NW_023260026.1:144529-154816 GCF_009762535.1 Notolabrus celidotus
AGCTTTGTTTTGATGAGAAAATGGATCTGCCCACAGTCGACTAATTGTTGATGATGATGTCATTTAATGGCAGCTTTGTTCCATTAAGTGGGTTTCTATCACAGCCTATGAGATGCTGTATGAAGGGAGGGAGGGGTGAAGAACACAAAGCTTTTGTTATAAAAGGTGACCGGCTCTCTTCTTGTTCTTTGCTGTGATATATACACTCCAGCAAACACTTCCAGAGAGCAGACGGGACGGGGATCCTTACTGACTGTGCAGACGTCCCACCGTCATGATGTTTGCAGGGTTCCTCTTTCTGCTCCTCTTCACAGGTAAGCTGGATCACCTCTGTTTGATGCAAGCTAGTGTGTATGTCTAAAGTTTGGCTTTAACTATTTGAATCTTTCATATATATGCATGCTGTGATGATTTATAGTACCAAACTGTTGATAAAGTCTCAGTACAGTCTAGGTTGTATAACCATTAGAAGCCACTCTTGACTTTAATGCTGTCCCCTGGGACAAAGAGCTATATTTAAGAGCTTTCTTGGTGAATCTGTGAACGTACTATAACAACTGAAATATTATTCCATCACTTCAAACTATTGGAAACTCTCATTAATGCTTTACGGATGGTTTGGGTTTTTGTCTGTGACGTTTCTGCCGTCCTAAAATGATGGAGATGAACGGAGTTCAGTTTGTGATTCAGTTTTAGGACTCACAGTCTGAGTCTGCACGTATGAACATGGGAGAAATGGGAGTTTTCAAAATTGTGGTCTGCAAGTTTTTTACATTTTATTTTTATTCTATTTCAACTTAACATTGAAGTTGACATTCAGCAAATTCATTTTGGGTTCTTTAGAGCAGCAATCAAACTTTTCATGGAACAAACAAATCATCAATTAAAATATCAGAAATATGAATCTTTCAGGGAAACAATCAGTTGTTGGTGAGTAGTGGATCCATATGCATGGAAATAATCCTAAAGTAAAAACCTGTGTCCTCTTTTGTGTCAGGTGGAAGCACCTACAACTCCACAGAGCCTGTTGATGATGAACAGATCTACAATCAGAGCCTCATTGAAGGTATGTGTTCGGTTATTTTGACCTGCAGCTCTGCAGCATGCCAAGTCCTGCAGAGAAGTCTCTTAACATGGTGGTGAAATGTCAACAGGAAGTGAGATATTTGGGAAAAAGTGGTGAAAATCACCAATTTTGGATCCAATTACAGGGTGAACTAGTTCAAGGAGCCTCATTCAACCAGCTGCATAACGTTGGAACATAATAAGTAATTACTGCTGAAATGACATTTTTCCTTAATTTGTCCAATCAGTGAAAAGCTCTTTTCTTCCTTCAGTATTTGTTAAAGTGTGACCTCTAACTCCTGATTGCTTCCAAACAGACCAGCAGCTGATCAGTGTTTTATTAAGACGCGACAGCAGTTGATAGAAATGCTCTGAACATCATCTGAATCAGAACAAAGCATTGCAGCTGCAGGTGTGAAAATAACCTTTGACATTCTGATCCCCTGAAAGCATTTTTTCATGACTGCTCAGCCATCAGTGAACAACACACTGTGGTCCCAACCATCAACATGTTAGCACACATTGATATTACTCAGCTGTTACCACGTCCATAACTTTAGCTGCTGCTTCAATGAGTTCATCACAGAGGTTGATGAGAATGTCTCCAGATTTAGAGGAAGCCTAATTAGTCATAATATAAAAGTATTGAAGTGATCAACATGTTGTCCAAGAGGTAAACGTGACGGTCTTCATGCATTAAGAAGATATTTTTAGTCTAAAGGGAAAGTGAACGACAGTCAAACAGAAGCTCTGAAGTTTGAATTCAAAGACAAAATTAAGAGCGTGATTATTACCATCTCATTCTGTGATTGTTTCCTTTATCTGACAGAACTGTCATCATGAATGTGACTTCATGTCTTCACTGTAGGTGATCTGCCCTTTAACTGCACTTATGTTGACATTGTAAAGCACTTTAATCTCACGGACAAAGCCAAGTTCTACTGGACCCGGCCTACGAAAAACTACAGGAGGCCCACAAAAGTAACCCTATTTATAAATCTATACAGCATCCTAGATGTGGTAAGTGTGTTTTTTTTTAACTATGAATAACATGTTTCCTCCTGTAAAGAACATATTAGTGCTTTAGTGATTTTTGTCTGTGAAAGTATTTCTCAAACTCAGACTACATTTACTGGAAAGTCTGGACCAACAAGTAAGTCCAGTTTTAGTGCTCACAGAACCACAATGAAGCTTTAAATGAAGCACTTTGTCAAAGTGTTAAAAAAATGTTATCACAGCCTTTTTAATTTTGGGGCATTTTTAAATGTTTGCTGCACCGTTTATAAAAGTCTTCCACTAATATTAATACAGCGAACAGTCTTTCTGTTATTGGGCAGTCATCATTTCAGCTACTCAACAGTTCAGGGTCTCCTTTGTTGTGTTTTCAGTTTCATGATGCTCCAAATGTTTTCAATGGGGGACGAGTCAGGACTGCAGGCAGGACAGTTCAGCACCTGAACTCTTCCACTACTGAGCCATGCTGTTGTAATACGTGCAGAATGTGGTTTGGCATTGTCTTGATTCATCAGACCACAGGACAGTTTTCCACTTCCCCTCTGTCCGTCTTAAACGAGCTCCGGTCCAGAGAAGTCTCTGTGTTTCTTGATCAGGTGTATATATGGTTTCCTCTTTCGTTGGTTCAGTTTGAACCTGCATCTGTGGATGCATTGATGAACTGTGTTCACAGACAATGGTTTCTGAAGTGATTTAGAGCCCATGCAGTAACTCTCTGAATCTTTTAACGATATTATGTTCTGTAGTCGATGAAATCCACTCATTGTTTGTCATTTTGGACTGTCAGAGAGTGAGCGCTGGCGCTGCTCTCCACAAGAGAAAATCTAAGTTTGTATTAAGACTGCTTGGTGCTACTTCAGCCCAATGAACCACAGCTCACGCTGTCGACTCTTGTCAAACATCAGTGCACTTTATCTGGAATAAATCTGCTGTTTTTGGTTGGTCAACCTACCTGTTCAGGTTGCTGGGTCCCTCCCACCGAGCTGTTTCTGTCCTTCTACTTCTTCTACTTCTTCTACCTCTTCTACTTCTTACACTTCTTCTACTTTTCCCACTTCTTCTACTTCTTCCACTTCTTCCACTTCTTCTACTTTTCCCACTTCTTCTACATCTTCCACTTATTCTGCTTCTTCTACTTTTTCCACTTCTACTACTTCTTCTACTTTTTCCGCTTCTTCCACTTCTTCTACTTTTGCCACTTCTTCTACTTTTTCTACATCCACTTCTTCTACTTCTTCCACTTCTTCTACTTCTTTAACTTCTTCCACTATATCCACCACTTCTACCACTTCCACTAATTCAACTACTTCAACTACTTCTACTACTCTTCCACATGTCCAGCTGTGTTTCACAGCTTTCAGCCTTCAGCTTCAACATTTCAACGCATTTGCTTTCAGGAATTGCAACCTTTCTAGTTATTATTATTGTTATTGTCAGTGTCATTTTTTAACTCTGAGGAACATTATTCTGAAACTGTTGAACTATTAGCTCACGCAGTCTCTCACAGAGTGATGAACCTCTTCCCATCTTTCCTTCTGAGAGACTCCGCCTCTCTGGGGTTTTTAGACCCGGTCATGTGACTAACCTGTTGATCATTAACCTCATTAGTCAGGAGATGTTCCTCCAGGTGGTTTTTTAGCTTTACACAACTTTTTACCTGTTTTGTGGTCCCTGTTCTAATTCTTTAAAAAGGTGTTGCTGGCATTAAGTAATAATAAAAACAGATTGGGGTTGTAGGTCTGACCAAACTCCTTCTGTCCTCTCTCTGAGTTAAAAACAGACACAAACATGCTAATTACACATTAGACACTATAAAATCTACTTAGTGATCATTTATTATCTGACCTTTTGTTCACGACTGCGTTTTAAAGACTTTTTCTTTTCTCATAGAGAGAAAAGGAACGTGAATTAGGCGCTTACTTTTGGATAACTATGGTGAGTTCTCTTTTAAGGGTTTTTGATTGATTGAAAAACCACATATCACTCTATTAAAAGACCAAAATATTATTCATCTAACTTCTTTTTTCATCTCGTTGTTCTTTTTAGCGTTGGAAAAATGAATTAATCTATTGGAGGAATGACGAGTTCTGTGGGATTCATCGTTTTACTCTTCCTTCTGAGCTGTTGTGGAAGCCTGATATATCCATTTTGGAGGTGTAAGTTTGACTTCTGTTTTACACATACACCAGAAAAAGTTCTATGCACTGGAACTCAGAAAAGCACTTGTTCTTTCTATCTATCTTTTGTATGTGTGTCCTTTTTCAGTTTGTTATATTTACAAAACTAGTTCTGTGTGTACTCTTCTCATCGTCCTCATCGTCCTCATCGTCCTCATCGTCCTCATCGTCCCAGCATACAGGCAGAAGCTGAAGACTGCCAAGCCTGTAGTGAAAACAGTGACGACCCAAAGAAGCAGGGCTTGACCTGCAGGCCTGCTTTGACTGCACGGATTGGAGTGTCTTTGAAGCTGCAACTGACATCCTTGATGAGTTGACTGATACTGTGACATCCTACATCAGCTTCTGTGAGGACTTATGTGTTCCCACCAGGACTCATTTAACCTTCAACAATGACAAACCATGGTTCACTCTGAGGTGGCTTTGAAAATCCGTTCAAGACGAGCGATAGGAATTTGACCCGCGGTCAAAACATAGACAACAATGGGGCCAAAGGAACCATTTAGTTCCTAGGAGGGTAGTTCTGGGAGCTAAACGTCCCTGGAACTTCTGCACCTTAAATAACACACCTGTGACACTTAAATTCATCTGCAGAGTTTACAAGAAAACATGTCTTTCCCAACCATCTCTCCACCTGTTCACTCTCCATTTGTCCATGCTGGTGTCACATTTGTCAGGGCTTAATCATGTGTGGTTTTATATTAATCATTTTTGTTGTTTTATCATCTGATATTAAGTATTTTATATTGTTGTTGCATTTATAAGTTCATCTTAAGTATTAAGAAAGACGCCCTAAAATGAAATATATTATTATTTGTTATTGACCTCTGAGATTCCCAAATAACAGAAATGTTAAAAGTTGTGTTTCTGTGTATAAATAACACACATGTGTATCTCTGTTCAAATGTATGGTGTTTAGTTATATTATCAAATCAAAGACAAAAGAACACAATGTGACTTTCTTAAATCAGTTGTAGTTTAAAGCATGCTTTCAGTGAGACTGGTGTAAAGTGTAACACATTATTCAAACTGAACAAAGGTTTAACCATGTGTTTGTTTTTTCTCTCACAGAACTGAAAAAGACAAGATCTCTCAGACTCCATATCTCACTGTGTTCAATAGTGGACGTATATATCTTCACAATGGAATGGAGCTGGTCAGCACCTGCAAGATGCAATTTTACAAATTTCCCTTTGACACTCAGAGCTGCAGCCTAACCTTCAGGTCAATCCAACACATAAGTGAGTCTGTATACGTCTGAATGCATGTGTGTACATGTTTTACACATTACATGGATGTAATAAAAGACTAGCCTGGCGTTGCCAGACCCATCAGACAGCTCATTGGTTCTCGCTTGAAGGTGGGTCAAGAGCCGCTGACCTCAGATACACCGGACCAATCATGGTCCTTTATATAAAATAGGGCGGGTTCTGAGATTACAAACAGCAGTGACGTTTCAGACTTTTCCTGAGTCTGTTTTCACTAAACTGGATTATGATTATTCAGACACATGGTGCTGTCTGTTTATTTTCTGTTGCTCTGTGCTAAGTCGCACGCTGCATCGCTCTGATTGGTTGTCCAACTTCTGATGCAGCCATTGCTAACACCATCTGGGGAAAGGAAATGAGCAGATCTAGACCCATTCAGTGATATCAAAGGGTCTGGGGACGCCAGGCTAGTACAGGACTATAACTTCACCAATACAAACATACCAGACACTTTGTCTCTGTTTAAACTGGAATGAAACCCTAACACTGTTTTTTCTCCACCCTCAGTTAATGAAATGGAGCTCCTTTCATTTCAGAAGAATAAAGATATGTTAAACTCTACTCGTGGGCAGATGCAGGATGAGTCTGAGTGGCTTCTCATGAACGTGACAGTGGAAACCAAATTGCTCATAAATTTTCAATTTAACAGAAGCGTGCTCATTTACACGGTGAGTACAGACATTGATACACACACTTATTTGAATATTTTCTTCATTACATTTCAGAGACCTCGTTGTTGTGTCTTGTCAGAATAGGTCAGTAACAATACACATATTGATTATATCCATTTAACAACATGAACAACCGCTGCAGAGCATTAGCTTCTATGCATCAACACATACCTGATTTTTTAACACAATACTGGAATCCTACATTTCATTTAGCAGGAGATGGACTATGTTCCTCCATGTTCCTCTATTTTACTGACTTACTCCATCAAACAGCTTCATTTCTGTGACAATGAGTCCACTTTAAATTCTTTAATAACTCTCAGTATGGTTCAAAAATGAAAAAGTTTACTTTGAATAATTCTGACTGAATTGTAATTCCATAATCTTAAAAATGATTTCACAGCTCACCATAAAGAGGCGATCAGTCCTCTATGTGGTCAACTTCATACTCCCCATCCTGTTCTTCTTGTTTCTGGACTTGGCCTCCTTCCTCATCTCAGAGAGCGGAGGTGAGAAGCTCAGCTTCAAGGTCACTGTGCTGCTGGCTGTCACAGTGATGCAGCTGATTCTGAACGATATTCTGCCTTCTTCTTCAGACAGGATCCCCCTTATAGGTGAAGAAGCCCAGAGTCTTCCTCTAGTGATTGCTCTTCAGCAGCACATACTGACTCAATGTGTAGGTAGAAACGTGTCTTTAGGTATTCATACTGCTTCTTTCTTTCTTCAGCGATCTATTGTATCGGGGCTTTTGGTTTCATGATGCTGAGCCTCTTGGAGACGATCTTGATGATGTACCTGAAGGAAAAAGACGATGTGTCCCAGGACAAAGAGGCAGATGAAGACCAAAGCCCAGAAGACAACTGTGGAGAGAAACCAGGAAGAATGCATCACTTCTTTAGAGGTGAGATTCAACAAGGAGCAAAGTTTGCAGATGTATTTCTGATTGAAAATAGAACAAATAATCATTTATAATCCTTTATAATTGTTGCTACTTTGAGCATGCACTAACCTGTGGAATGCATTTTTGCAGACATGAATAAATCATGTCCCTGTGGGCGTGTCTTTGATGTGTCCCCTGGTGAGATGCCCCCAGAGCTGCTGCCTGAGGTACAAGAGATCAGGAAGACTTTTACTGTGTATTTACTGTTAATCCCACAGATACAGAGCACCAATAACAAAACCTAAACCTAAACCAAGATGAGTCCGTGGGCCCCCTCGGTGCTCCCCCAAAACGACGCCCCCACTCATATGCATGAGTGCAGCTGATTCGTGACCATATGATCGTGACTGATTCACGGCCGACAGTGACCGGTTAGTAAAGATCAATGTGTTCACGAATCGGCTCGTCATCCCTACGGCGTCCGGACGGACGCTACAGTACATCTTCATTTCTGTAGGACTTACTAAATGTCATTCATTCTTCTGCTTGTCAGAGCCCCCGTGGTGAGAGCTTTTTAGACTCTGATCCGGACTACAGTCCTGAGCAAAGACCCTCATGGGGTCAGAGGGGACAGGCCCGAGGTGGAGCGAGAGGGGCAGTCAGTAGAGTCAGGGGAAGCAGAGGCAGGAGACGGGGAGTGAACGCCGGGGACATGTACGCTCTGCAGGAGGCGGGCAGAACGGCAGGACAGGGTTTGATTGGTTGAAAATTTTCGACCCCAAAAACTGTGATTGGTTGGTGTTTTCCCAGGTTTACTCCGGCTGTAGATAGCAGCTTTTTTACCTCTTTTTTAAGAACACATTATGTATTGATTACCATCAGGACATAAAGATCATTTTAACCAGGAAAACAAAAAGTGGATCTAAATCTGAACACCAACCCCAGCTTTAAATGACTTTTTTGCAGGTTAGCAGCAGCCAGCTGACCGAGGAGTCCCACGACTCAGAGAATCTATTCGAGGAGCTGAGGGAGGTTTTAAAAACAGTGGCTCTGCTTCTCAGCAGCAGGAAGGAAGAAGAGAAACCCGGCTACTGGACCAGAATGACCAAAACCATCAACAGAATCTACTTCATGTTCTATTTCATATCTACCAGTCTGTTCCTCAGCGTTCTGTTTGCACATTGGTTTAATGAAGAAAACAATTGGTTCTAAATAATGAAAGGAACAGCAAACTGAAGTCATGGTTTCAAGATGTTTAGAGTCAATGGGTTCATTTTGAAGATCAATCCTGCGTCCTCACAGTCCTTTCTGCTCTAGGAAAGCCAACGAGGACAGGTTTATTAGTGACATCAGGTATTTAATCCTTCAAGAACCTGAAACAGGATTTGTTCAGGCACATTTGAAATGCAGTTATGAGACATGAAGGAAGTGGATAGAGAGAGAGAGAGAGAGAGAGTGAGAGAGAGAGAGAGAGAGAGAGAGAGAGAGAGAGAGAGAGAGAGAGAGAGAGAGAGAGACAGAGAGAGACAGAGAGATGAATAAAAGCAGCCGGCCTCTGTTTTAGAAACAAGCAGAACAAAAACCAGAGTTAACATGTTCTGGGGACTTCAAGGAGAAACCCTTCTAACGTCTCTTATGATAAGTGGAGCAGACAAGCCTGGATTGGATTGACCAGACTTTCACAGTCTGACATTAAACAGCATGTATCACATATTTGATAACTCGGCTGAATGAAAGCATGTTGTTTCAGCCTCAGCCTGCACCGGGACAACTGTGTGCCTGCGTTCTGATATACACCTGTGGCATGTTAGTAATGAATGTATCCTTACTGTCGCTCTGTATCATTAGAAACAACTCTGTGATGGTCTTCAAGTATATCTCGTGCTGCGTACACACAAAGGTGTCTGGAAATATTTACACACAGCAGACACAGAAAAGATCTATCTATCTATCTATCTATCTATCTATCTATCTATCTATCTATCTATCTATCTATCTATCTATCTATCTATCTATCTATCTATCTATCTATCTATCCATCCATCTATCTATCTATCTATCTGTCTGTCTATCTATCCATCTATCCATCTATCTATCTGTCTATCTATCTATCTATCTATCTATCTATCTATCTATCTATCTATCTATCTATCTATCTATCCATCTATCTATCTATCTGTCTGTCTGTCTGTCTGTCTATCTATCCATCTATCCGTCTATCTGTCTATCTATCTATCTATCTATCTATCTATCTATCTATCTATCTATCTATCTATCTATCTATCTATCTATCTATCTATCTATCTGTCTATCTGTCTGTCTGTCTGTGTGTCTCTCAGTTTGTCTGTCTATCAGTTCTCCATCCATCCATCCATCCATCCATCCATCCATCCATCCATCCATCCATCCATCCATCCACCTATCCATCCATCCATCCATCCATCCATCCATCCATCCATCCATCCATCCATCCATCCATCCAACCATCCATCCATCCACATATCCATCCATCCCTCCAGCCAACCATTCATCCATCCACCCACCCACCCACCCATTATCCATCCATCCACATATCCATCCATCCATCCATCCATCCATCCATCCATCCATCCATCCATCCATCCATCCATCCATCCATCCATCCACATATCCATCCATCCCTCCAGCCAACCATTCAGCCAACCATCCATTCATCCATCCATTCATCCATCCATTCATCCATCCATCAATCAATCCATCCAACCAGTGCTCAGATTAGAGACCTCTCTGTGGATCTATCTATCTATCTATCTATCTATCTATCTATCTATCTATCTATCTATCTATCTATCTATCTATCTATCTATCTATCTATCTATCTATCTATCTATCTATCTATCTATCATGTCCTCACACGTATATAAAAACCCACACTCAGCACACACACATACTGTCCTACCGTACCAACAGAGGACTACATACGGCACAATGAAGTCATAGTTCTGAGTGTGTGAGCTTCTGTTTCTGATCATTGTCATTATGAAACATGAATAAAGAAATAAACCATGATATTGCATCAAACAGAGTTTGTGTTTCTGTTAAAGAAGGGTCCAGAGAGGGGTTTGCAGGTTTGGTGTCTACCTTTAACTCTGCTGTTTCCTCATAATACCTGACCCAGAGTGTGTGCTAGTCTCAGTTTCCAGATGTCAGATTGGAAACATGAAGGGAAACCT